>NC_134572.1:128554104-128629104 GCF_050947875.1 Dermacentor variabilis | reverse complement strand
GATGCGTGCGATTTGCAGGCCAACCTCGCAGCCGGGTTTTCGGCTCTCTGCACCGTGGTGTGTTCGAAGGCAGCATCGACACCGGCTCGGGCGATCGCCTTTACGTGGAGCGGGCCAGGAGGTTCTTCAACGACACCCGCCCTTACCACTCGGTGCTCTACTCGAGCGCGGACGTCGAGATCCCCGCGGTGGCAGGAGGAGGCAGCGGCCGCTGGTGCGGACTTCACGGCAGCACCGAGCACTGGATGAAGGATATGCTACGCAGATTCCGTCGCGCTTCGGCTCCTGAGGTGACTCCACCTCAGTATAGCTCTCAACTTTTGCACGAGGTGTCTTCTCGCAGGAGCTATCCATTACCTTGGGTTCTATTTTTATGTAACCTTGTCATTGTATAGCGTAAATAATATCAAAAATAACGTACAGTGCGAAGGACAAGGACTGCGAAGACGACATACACAGCGCTGACTTCAAACAATACTTAATTGCGTTGCCACAAAGTGTGTATATGTACAAGAAAGGGCATGGCGCAGAAAATGAAAGGCAGTCACATGGGGTGTTCTAACAGCAAGTCACTGAACTAAGAGCATGGTCATTAAAAAAATAAAAAAACATTACGATTTCTATCTGTTTAGATACGTGACTTCACCAGGGGTCAGCGCGATAGAGGGGGCACTAACGCAAATGCTACCATGTTTTCTGATAAAATCAGCTTCCACAATTTGCCGGGTGAGCTGTGAGCTGTCTCGCTAAAACTTCAGTATCTTCAAAGAGGGGCACGCAGCCGCATTCCCGGCAATGGATGCCCAAGTGACCTTGTAGAGTGCTGTGGACGTTGTTACAGTGCTCTCTTAGTCGATCGTTTAAGCACCTGCCTGTCTGTCCAACTTATTTACTGCCGCAAGACAGGAGAATACGGTAGACTACATTTGTTGCGCACGTCACAAAACGTTTTCTATGCCCGACAGAGCAACAACTCTGATGCGATTTAGGCGCGTTTACCCGCTTACAGAGCCTTGCCAATTTTTCCCGGGCTGAGAAAACGACTATGATTCCTGCCCGCTGCCTAATTTTCTTTAGCCTATGGGAGACATCATGCACATAAGGTAGCACTGCAAACCTGCGTCTTTCAGCCAGCTGGTTCCCTGATTGAGCGAGCTCATCACGTTTCGTGTGCCTCAGAAGCTGTTCCGCTATGGCTGAAATTAAGGCCAAAGGGTAACGAGCCCAAGAAAGGCTATCAACCTGAGCAGCAAGACAAATGTTGCATCTGGAGTGGGCACGATTTATTGAGGCTGTTAACGAGACATAACTTTATAATACCTCGTTTAACGAGCTTTGAGTGTGCGGAGTTAAAGGGCAAGAGTGGCTTTTTACTTCTCGGTTCGAAGCACCAGCACAAATGTTTGTTAGCAAGGCTCAGCATGAGATCTAGAAAGCGCAAGTAATGATTAATGGGGACCTCATGCGTAAGTTCTAGAGGCTCCAGCTCTTTCTTAAAGATCTCCAAGACTTCAGACACAGCAGGCTCAAAAGCGGGATTAGTGCAATCAATAAATATCAGCTAGTCGTCCACAAACCTGCACACTTTGACAACAGGGGAAGCGGCTAGGTGACCATGAATATTGCGATCATGATGAGCTAGATAAATATCACTTAGTACTGGCGCCAGACATGTTCCTATACAAACACCATTCCTTTGTATGTAACTTTGTTCATTCCATGAGATGTAAGTTGATTTCAAGTAGAAGGTGAGCAATTCAAGAAAGCCGCTAACAGAAACACCAGCAGCATTCTGAAAGACAACTGATCCCAAGTGATCAATGCATTCTTCAACAACCAGAAGCAACTTGTCATGCGGAAGTGAATAGTACATATCTTTAACGTCTACCGAGAACATCTTGAGTCCCTTTTCATTCTCTTTTAAAAAACTAATAACTTCACCAGAACCTCTAATGAGGAAAGGATCGTCAATGATTAGAAGGTTTAGTTTATCTTGCAAAAACAAGTCAACAGCTTTCAACACCAGAGGTTCTGGAGAAGTTATTAGTTTTTTAAAAGAGAATGAAAATGAACTCAAGATGTAAGAAAACAGAGCGTTGCCCCGGAAAAATTGGCAAGGCTCTGTAAGCCGGTAAACGCGCCTAAATCGCATCAGAGTTGTTGCTCTGTCGGGCACAGAAAACGTTTTGTGACGTGCGCAACAAATGTAGTCTACCGAATTCCCCTGTCTGGCGGCAGTAAATATGTTGGACAGACAGGCAGGTGCTTAAACGATCGACTACGAGAGCACTGGAACAACGTCCACAGCACTGTACAAGGCCACTTGGGCATCGACTGCCGGGACTGCGGCTGCGTGCCCATCTTTGAAGATACTGAAGTTTTAGCGAGACACAGCTCACAGCTCTCCTGGGAAGTTGTGGAAGCTGATTTCATCAGAAAACTTGGTAGTAATTGCGTTAATGCCCCCTCTCTCGCGCTGACCACTGGTGAAGTCACGTATCTAAACAAATAGAAATCGTAATGTCTTTTTAAATTTTTTTAATGGCCATATGCTCTTATTTCAGTGACTTGCTGTTAGAACACCCCATGTGACTGCCTTTCATTTTCTGCGCATGCCCTTTCTTGTATATATACACACGTTGTGGCAACGCAATTAAATACTGTTGGAAGTCAGCGCGCTGTATGTCGTCTTCGCAGTCCTTGTCTTTCGCGCTGTACGTTATTTTTGATCATGAATTACCAACTAGCTCAAGCAACCACCCTAGTAAATAATATGTTTGGTAACTGTCATTTTGTGCAGACGCTTTGTTGAAGCTCGCGTGATTTATTTACTACCCTTCTCTGGTCTTGGTAACAAGGGCTCGCTCAATATTCAGTCTGACAGGGAACGGTGGCTCTTTTTCTTACGTTTCGTTGTGTAATTCTGCCACGTCGTTACATTTGCGATTGAGGCCCCCATGTTTTCTAAGCATCATTATCATGAGCCAATTTTGTGTCCAGTGGCAGATGAAACCATCATCTCCCAAAAATATCCGGTTACGACTGTCTTGCTTCATCCGACTCCGTAAATTTCCCCCCAAATGTAGCTCTTGTTACACTACTTTATCATCCGCAGTGTTGGAGTATATGTCCGTTCCTTTAAAACCCACTCGATCCTGCTGGCCCGGCACTGATAACATGAGGTGTGTAACTGCGCCTTATTTTTCTAGAATATAAGTTGCACACTTCGGTTTCTATTTATACTACTATCTTCCTGTCTATTGCCCCTACCATTCCTAGTTGAATCAGTCGCTCTAGGTCCTTGGCTTCTTATGGAACTTTGCCGCTATCCACCTAATTTTAGCTGAATAGAAATAACGCATTGAATATATGCCCTCTTTTACAAATGATGTCGGTAAGCGGTCAGTAATGATAGTAGAGTTCCAGCCATAGGGGCTCCAATGCTTTTATTTGTGTGGAAATTAGCGCACGTACTCGGGTGACTTGACGCGAGTCGTACGTGCTAGCTTCAGGTCAAAGTAAACGAATACAAAGACTACGACAACATAGCGTACATTGCGTTGTTGTCGGCTTTGTAAACGTCTGTGTTGCGTTAAAGTTAACATATAGAAATTACTTCTCGCCATTGGGCACTCCTTCAACTATTCGGCCGCCTGTACGAATGTAGTCTGACACAAGTTCGAGAGGTTGTCTACCCATAACAAACGGTTGTTCGGTGTCAGGTTATTAAAGCTTGCCATAATCCCTGGCATAGTGATCCTCAAACATAATTTTACGGTGTGCTTTTTAAGTACTTTGTTGTACTTTTGAAGCTTAACAGCACAATAATAGTTGACGTACTTCTACGTGCGCTTTCAGAGCTGACACCAGTCACAAGGTCTTATAATTCAGACAGTACTGACATCTAGAATATAGCTTTTACTCGCCTTCTGTTAACAAAAGAAATACTGCGTCACACCTTTCTAAAGCTGTTAAACGAACTTCATCAACACGAAATCAATTTAGAACAGCTGGGGACTGTGGAATTCAGACTTTTTTTTTCTCGTGATGGATTGATCAACTTCTTTCATGTGATTAACTGCACATTATGTAAAATTCTATTGCAGATTTTTGAATTTTTTGCATTGTTAAAGTTGTATAAAGGAATGATGAATTTATTGTCGTGAATACGTGAGGTATTTATAACTATACGATGCACATAAGTATTTTTGTATTTCCCTGTTCTTCCCCGCCGTGGTTGCTCAGTGGCTATGGTGTTGGGCTGTTGAGCACGAGGTCGCGGGATTTAATCCCGGCCAGGGCGGCCGCATTTCGATGGAGGCTAAATGCGAGAACACTCGTGCACTTAGATTTAGGTGCACGTTAAAGAAACCCAGGTGGCCGAAATTTCCGGAGTCCTCCACTACGGCGTGCATAATCAGAAAGTGGTTTTGGCACGTAAAACCCCATAATTAAATTATTTCTCCGTTCTTACTGTATGCCATGCCATGTAAACGGTGGCTGGAACCTCCTGAAGTGGACAGATCGACTGTTTCTCGAGCCCTCGTCTTTTCCAAAAGAACAAACTTGTCGAAAGAATAACGTTTTGTTTGAATTGATTTGATTAACATATTGTTACGTCCAAGCGCGTCAAAGGGACGCGGGGATCAAGAAGAGAGGGGAAGAGGAGAACGAAGACTGTGCAGCGGCCATTCCTGTTCTTTGTAGCCTGCCGTTCCTGCCCTCGCACGCCTAAATAAACCCCTTTTCCCCGTGCTTGTAACAAATTGGTGGAGGTGCGGGGTGGCGGAAGTCCGGCAAGTCGACGGCTTCGGCGAAGTTGTAGCAGCGTAGGCTCCGTGATTACGAGGTTTACCCCGCACCGTGGACCTGCGCTCAGGATATTGGCAAATCCCGATACACCCGGCAGACAAGGAGAAAACAGCCTTCATAACCCCGGATGGATTATTCGAATTCAATGTGATGCCATTTGGGTTGTGCAACGCTCCAGCAACCTTTGAAAGGTTCATGGACACCATTCTACGTGGGTTAAAGTGGAACATCTGTATGTGCTATCTTGACGACGTTGTTATATTTGGGCGCACATTCAATGAGCACAATACGCGCCTGGATATTGTCCTCGACTGCATCAAAAACGCTGGCCTGGTTCTGAACTCCAAGAAATGTAACTTTGGTGACCGTCAAACACTTGTGCTGGGTCATCTTGTTGACAAAGACGGTATCCGGCCTGATCCCCTCAAGACGGCAGCTGTCGAGGCATTCAGTGCACCGCAGTCAGTGAAGCAACTTCGTAGTTTTCTGGGTCTTTGCTCTTACTTTCGCCGATTTATTCCTGGTTTTGCTGACGTCGCTTATCCTCTGACAGATCTGCTACATAAAGACGCACGGTTTGAGTGGACACCCGAGTGCGATTCTGCATTTCGTCAGCTGAAGTTCCTGTTAACCTCCCGACCTATCCTTCGCTACTTTAATCCTACTGCGCCAACAGAAATCCACACAGATGCTAGTGGCGTTGGTCTGGGTGCCGTCTTGGTCCAACACTATGACGACCGTCAGCACGTGATTGCTTATGCAAGTCGCTCATTAAGCAAACCTGAACGCAACTACACGGTGACAGAACAAGAATGCCTCGCTGTAATCTTTGCGGTTCAGCGATTTCGCTCGTACTTGTACGGACGCCTATTCCAAGTCGTCACAGACCACCATTCCCTGTGCTGGCTCGTGAACCTTCGCGACCTTTGTGGCCGCCTTGCGCGCTGGGCTTTGAGGTTGCAGGAATATAACTTCACTGTTTCCTACAAGAGTGGCCGAAAACACGCTGACGCAGACTGCCTTTCCCGTCTGCCGCTTGCCACGATGGACTGCGACGCAGACGATTTTGATCATCTCGTCGCTTCTGTGACACCCGCTTTTCCAGATATCGATGCATTCAAAGCAGAACAACGGACAGACACTAAATTGGAGCCACTCTTTACTTCTGCCCATTCAAGTGCAACAAGCAGCTACTGTGTACGTGACGGGCTCCTGTACAAAAAGAACTACTCAAGCACGGGTGCACGCTTCCTTCTAGTGGTGCCGGAGCGTCTCCGGCCAGCAATCCTTCAGGCTATGCACGATGACCCTACCTCCGGTCACTTAGGCACTGTGCGCACACTTTATCGCATTCAAGAACGCTTTTACTGGCCCCGGATGCGACATTCGGCATTATGTCGCCAGCTGCATACAGTGCCAACGTCGGAAACGCCCAACCACTGCCCCATCTGGTCTCCTTCAACCTGTGCCGCCTTCCAGCTCACCCTTTCGGCAAGTTGGAATTGATCTGTTAGGCCCTTTTCCAAAGTCATCTAAGGGGAACCGCTGGATAATTGTCTGCGCCGACTATTTCACACGCTATTGCGAGACGGCGGCTATACCATCAGCAACTGCCACCGAAGTGTCGCTTTTCTTACTTCACGCTATTGTTCTACGACATGGACCGCCTGGTGTTATCATAAGCGACCGGGGACGTCAATTCACGGCGGATATCGTGGAAGAGCTTGTGCGTTTATGTAACTCGCACCTCCGGCACTCGACGCCGTATCATCCGCAAACGAACGGCCTCACTGAGCGCACTAATCGAACAATCACCAATATGCTTTCCATGTATGTTGCGTCCAATCACAAGAATTGGGATGAAGTTTTACCGTTTATTACTTACGCCTACAACACCGCCAAGCACGAGACAACCGGCTACAGCCCCTTCTTCCTTCTATATGCTCGGCCGCCCCAGTATACGCTCGACACTGTCCTCCCCTTTTACCACCACGAAAATCCTACGGTCGCCGATACGCTATGCCTCGCTGAAGAGGCTCGGCGACTTGCGCGTCTGCGGACTTTGGCATCACAAGAAAACTCCAAAGCCCGCTACGACGCACGACATCGGCCTGTTACATATCACCCTGGTGATCTCGTTTGGCTTTGGACTCCCACAAGGGAGCGCGGTTTGTGTCAAAAGCTGCTGGCAAACTACGATGGACCGTACGTTGTCATCGACAAAGTCAGCGAAGTGAACTATACTCTCGCGCGCCTCACGAACACTGGTAGACGTTCTGCTAGGACACAAGTCGCGCATGTCGCACGGTTGAAATCATGTACACCACGACAAGCTAGTTGACTCGCCCAGGGGGCTTTGTCTGCGAGGGGAGGTATATATGTTACGTCCAAGCGCGTCAAAGGGACGCGGGGATCAAGAAGAGAGGGGAAGAGGAGAACGAAGACTGTGCAGCGGCCATTCCTGTTCTTCGTAGCCTTCCGTTCCTGCCCTCGCACGCCTAAATAAACCCCTTTTCCCCGTGCTTGTAACAATATTTTAAAAAGGCATGGACACGTAGCAGTAAGTAGCCTTAGAGAGGATGCGCCGCCTCGACTGACCGTCCTCAAGTCGGTATTCTTTTGCTTTTCTTCTGAATAACTTCCTCTTCTTTTAAATACCTGTGTACATTTTCTAAAATATTGGCCCATTCTTTCTTCACTATTTGTTTGCGCAGTGTTCGCATCCCTTCTGGCATCTCTCTTGAATCAAACGCCTTTACGTGATCTATAAGTTACACAAAGAGGTAGGTTATATCCTACAGGCTTCTCAATCACCTGTGTTATGGCGTGGATCTGATTGATTGTTGTACATCTCTCTCGAAAGCGAGTCCATTGTTGACTGAAAATGGTTACCCCCCTTCTCCACACTCCACGACTCCACATGAGAAGGCGACTTAGATGTCTCACTGCTGGGCACATCCTGGCGTTAGCTATAGGGTTTCGATATGGAAAACGATGTGGTTAAATGGTCACTTTGGGATAAAATAGAGCGGCGACCTATTTCCTTTTTCGGCATACCCTGCCTTCCTGGCAGCTGGGTCTTTATAAGTGGCACTGATTAGAAGCTGGCGCGCAGATGTGGTACGTACGTAGGAGTGCGTTCCCTATTATGGCCCGTCATTGACACACGGGCCTGCTATGCACTGTAAGTAGTGCGGGTTAAACATGAAATAGCCTCTTGGTTTTCTTGTGTTGACCAAAATTGCGCAATACACCTGGACCCCGACAGCAAGGCCTTGCGCAACTTGACACGCGCGTGTATGTATTCTTTGCAGGCTCACCTCGCTCATGGTCGCGTGGGCCGAAAATTGCACGCCGTTACCAAAGCAAGTTACAACGACGAAAGTGACAAAAACGACGCCGACAAAATTGGAATAAGTCAGGCTGATGACGGCGACGACGAAAGGCGAGAAAACACCACTACAATAGACGGCGAGCGATTCGTCGAAGAACGACGTGACACCACCGATAAGGCGGAGCGGGAAAACCTGGACGATTCCGAAGACGAGGTAGAGACGCTGAAGGGTCCGAGACCGAAGGGGACGAGACCCAGCCGACGGCGGGTAGACTCACGGTCGCGTCGCGTGTGCAACTTGGAAATTATCGTCGACAACACGCTCGCCGAGAGTGTCCTGGCGGAGACCTCAGCGCTGGCACCGGCGCGGGAGATCATCGCGTCCATTATCGCCCACATGGTGGACAAGGTGAACGCCATCTACGGCGGCACAAACTTTGGCGGCATCGAAGACATCAACTTCGTCGTGCAGCACATCATGGTGAGAGCTCGACAGGCTCAATATCTCGAACGTACTCGACACGAGGAACAAAAGACCTGCGCACGACGAATTTCCTTGCAAGCTACAGCGACGCAGCTCGTTGTCCTATATAGAGGCTGCACATCTAAGCAGCAGCAATAATTTAATTGTGTATCCAGACAACTACGCTCTGCAAACCATTGTTAATGGTAGCACTTTATTTATTTATTTATTTATTTACTTATCTATTTATTTATTTTATTTTTTTTCTTTATTGATGACAGGCTCATTCCGTGTATTTATGTTCTCGCCAATTTCGCTTGTAGCTAATCACAGACGCCCTCCGGCAGCGAGAGGGCGTAAGGTGTTAGCAGCACAGTTATTCTCTTCGAATTCTCTGCAGAGGCATAATATCCTAACGACCCTGAAAACAGAGGCATAAACACTTTTTCTATATAATCTGATAAGAATTGTAGCACTCCGACGTAGAGAACATGAAAGACGCGACTCCGCGTACCTAATTGGCTGTAATATCTAAATCACGGTGTAACTTTCATTGCTGATTGTGCATGAGCCAGTCAGCGCCAGCCGCTCAGACTTGCGGAAGATACTTCAAATAGTCTTCAGAAGCCGTCGTCGGTGCAGGTATTTCCAGTATATATTGAAGTGAATTTAAATGAAATATATATTGAAATGAAATAATGAATTGAAATGACAGTCCATATGAAGATTTAATCTGTTTGGCGTGGTAGAGTGCCGCTAAGTTTGCTACGCTGGTTTGCACTTAAATGTTAACACTATAGGAAGGACATGAACGAACAGCTTTGGCTGACGCGCCTTAATGGCTTAGATGCTACAGCGTTGTTTTGCTTAGCTCGGAGTTGGCAGGTGCAAAATGCCACGGCGGCAGCATTTCGATGGGGCATAAATGCAAAAACACTCGTGTACTTAGCCTTTGGGGAAATAATAACGGGTGGCGAAAATTTATCCGTAACCCTCCTGCCCCACCATACGGCGTGTCTCATAATCAGCTCGAGTTTTTTTTTTTCACGTAAAATCAGAAAGTTTATTTTTTTAACGTTATGGCTATTGTTCGTGCTGAAACCAACGCGGCATACTGAACTGTGGCTTACTAACGAGCCCTGTTCAAAGAATTATTAACCACTATAGTAAGCCTCCAAATTTCACTTGAATTTGTCTTGCGGAAACATATCGTGTATTGACAATGGTAGTAAAGGCCGGACTTCCAATATTTGCAAGTCACGCACATATTGCCGCCTTCGCGACGTCAGTGCGACGTTGAAGATTTCATTCGTTACAGTTCGCAAAAACGATCAGGTTGACTGTTTAGTTTCTTGAGAATCAGGCGTAATTCTCGTTTTCGAAAAGCATTAAGTAGCCCTGGATGAATGCATTCATAGTGTACGTCACGGAGAGCCGATGATGTAATGCTGAGATCGCGTTGCCACCCCGTCTTTCAACTTCGTATTTTTTCCAGCTTGCAAACCCCTCGTCGACAGTAAGACTAATTCACAGTGACCTGAGATTGTACCTTCACAACTGTGAAAATCTTTTGTGCCTACCGTTTCTTTGCTATCGCTTAAAATATGCGATGACTTCACGTCTTTGTGTGCTTCATTCCATGAAGCACAAGGTCTCTTAGCCTGCCCAGTTCATGTACAAAAAAAAAGTTTAAAAGGCGATTTTATATGGAAGCACTTCGCCATCAGAGGAACAGGTTGCTGCAGAGAAGGGGCTGGTTTCATATCGTGACGTGTTGGAGACTGAAGATTCGGATGAGCGAAATACGCAGTGACGCTTTGCGTTTTACTGATCAGTGCGGAATAAATAATGGAACTTCGTTGCGTAATTTGGCTAATAATGAATGGCTAATCTTATCTTTGAGATTTCTAAATGTAAGACCGCAGGTCGGTGCATTATTTAGCACTCTAGAAGTATAATATAAGAATCACTCTTCGCTTGATATGCGTTTGATGTCGCAGAAACAAGGCCTAAAGAAAAGTCTCAAGGGTTCATTTTGTATAGTAGCGATTCCTGACCCATTCGGTGAGAAGCCGGTAAACTGGTACGCAGCTTTTTCAGGGGCACAGGTGACGTCCGTCTAAGTCTGCCTTCAAGTAAACCAGCGCTGCTTGAGGGTTGGTTTCAAGGGGCCACAACGGGCTGTTTTCCGAGTCGCAGATTGCTGAGCCCGGCGACTGTGTGGGCTACAAGGCCAAGCAGGACCCGCTGTGCAGCACGTCCCTGGACGCGCCGCAGCTGCTGTACCTGGCGTCACTGACCCGACACGATGACTACTGCCTCTCGTACAGGCTCAACTACCGAGATTTCGCGGACGGCACGCTGGGGCTTGCGTGGATTGCCAGCGACGAAAGTGAGCATTAGTTTCAGCGTGAGCCCCAATACAAGGTGGAACGGCATCGGACAATGTTTCGTTTGGTCATACGTCACTGGGCGGTCACCTCCTGCCCTTGGTGACATTGATGACGGCAGGCGACTGACAGGCGCTTGTTCGCGGTTTTGGCCGGAAAGAACAAAACTCTTGCTAAAACATGAAGGCTGTTGAAACACTGCTTCTGAAAGCAGTCTCCACTTAAGAGGAAGCTTTAGCTCGGGTGCTCGTATCTAAATGCATGTAAAAGGAGAATTCTTTTTCTCGGCGACCACTGCACCAAATTTGACGAGGTTTGTTGCTTTTAAAAGAAAAACTTAAAGTCTAGTAACTGTTGGTTTCGAATTTTGGATTTATTTCCCTGATTTTTCATTAAAAATTGACAAATATCGCAAATTTATAAAAAGAAACTACCAAGCTTACAACGCTGTAACTCTAAAACGAAAAACGATAATACAATTCCTTCAATTGCATCTAATAGTACATCTAAAGCGGACAAAATTGATATGCTATGCATGAATCTAAAAAAAATTTAGTAATATGGAAATACAGCTTTTACAGAACCTTTGTAAACAACGTAACAAATTTACGTAAGATATAAAATGACATATCAGATTTGTCCGCTTTCAATGGTCTAATGGACACCGTTTACAAAACCGCGATATCTGTTTTTGATGCAGAGTTATGAATTTGTAAACTTCGTTCTTCTCTTTTTTTCGAACTTCCGAATTTTTGAAAATTTGTTTAACAAGATCCAGGGCCTAAATCGAAGTTGCGCTTCCAACACTCACTAGAATTTAACTTTCTCTCTCAAATGCAACAAACTTCATTAACATCGGTCCAGGGGTTATCTCAGAAAAACGTTTTTGCGTTTTACATGTATTTGAATAGGCCGCGTCGGAGTTGGGCCCGAGCTAAAGCTTCCTCTTAATGACTATTCCGCCTAAATCGAATTTCCGTTTTGCGCGTCAGAACACAATCAGCATGAAAGTGGAGCACCACTCCAATTTATTTCTGCGTCCTATATTCAAGGAGCAGGGTTTAGAAGTAACATATAGCCGCTGTTAATATCTTCCCAAGGCTGTTATAGCATTTAGGTAGCTTAACAAAGCGCTGAGGTGATGATACAATTACAGTGGCATATAGGAGTAGGTGATTCGGCTTTATACTGCTGCGCAGACCGCTACTGCTAATTTTTGCAATAGTTTCATTGTAATTCAGTTATGGCTAATATGAGTTCGCAATATTTATTGACTAATGGTCGATGGGGACGCGAAGGACAAGATTATTGCGAAATCAAAGAACTCGCGCGAGACTACTAGCAATTCTTACTGTTTGGTTTAAGAACAAGGCATAGTTCGCGCATTGTGACGATGCGCATTGCCTGCGGATGTTCGTACGAAGTGGACGGACTCGCATGTGCCAGTATCGCTTCAGGCTGTCGATGAACTTACATACGGGTCGCCGCAAAGGACCACTAACGAGCCAATCCCGCTCGCTGTTCGTTGAAGGACTTTACGTGAGCGATATTGCGGATATGTCATAATTAACAGGTCAAAATCGATGCCACACGCAGTTGCCTCTGGCGGCATCTGTGAGCGGTACCGGATGTCCGTGGAGCTGGACCCCGACAGTGGCGAATACAGGCAGGCCAAGTTGAGCCTTAACACTGGCATCACCACGCTCATCAACCACAAGCAGTACGTGGGGCTGTCCATAGGGGCACTCACGCTCGCCCACGAGATTGGTCACAGCTTCGGATCGCCCGTGAGTTCGGTCTACGTTGCATTTATTTCCCTATACTCCAGCATGACCGTCACTGACTGATGTAGCTGAAGCGTTAGCTCGGCCTCAACTCCGCCGCCGCCTATTCAAGTACATGCAAAACGCAGAAATGCTTTTCTGAGGTAATCCCTGGGCCTATTTTAATGAAATAAGCGGCATTTATGAAAACAAAAGTTAAATTCTGGTGACCTTTATGTCATTGCGTGTCAAAAAAGCTGGAAGCCCGATGTTTACAAATTTGTCCTTCTGCATCCAAAAACAGATATCACCCTTCTGTAAATTGAATCCACCATAACATCAAAAGCTGACGAATTTGATGTATTAATTTATTTCGTGCATGATTTTGTTACAACGTTTTTGAAAGTATTGCAAAAGTGTTACGCACATATTAGGGATGCATTTGAGAACTAGGTAAACTACAGAAAATATGTCCGCTTTAGATGTGCTATTGGATGGAGTTGACCCAATTGAGACATTTTTTTGTTGTTGTTGGTAAGTTACAAAGTTGTAAACTTAATAGCTTTGTTTTGTGGAAAATGTGTGATTTTTGACAATGTTCATGAAGAAACCAACCGCCATAATAAAAATACCCCTTCTAACAGTCACTAGGCCTTAACTTGTCATTTTAGATGCCGCAAAAGTCATCAAATTTGGTGCATTGGTGGCCGCGAAAAACGATTTCTCATTTCCCATGTATTTAGATAGCAGCCCCGAGCTAAAGCTTCCTCTTAAGGCGAGCCTACGGCAGACGGCTGTAGTCGTGTTCGTCATGCATTTCACAGGATCTCATTTTAATGCATTTTTAATTTTTCGTCCGCTGTTGTACACCGATTATCAAAAGCGTTGTCCACAGTATGGCTATCCATGCACATTATACATAGCCCAGAAAAGATAACGTTCTCCAAAGTGTCTAATATATCGAGATAAAGAAAATGCTACCGTTGTGGTAAGACACAGCACCAATTGTCGCCCTGTCATTGCGGAACGCTTTTACAAGTTGTCGCGCTTATTGCCAACGTAATTCCTTGATTATTGCGACTGTTCCGAAAGTAGAACTGCTGAAGAAAAGCTTTTATAAGTGAGACGGAAGAGCGATTATCAGAAATTCTCGTAGTATGCGTAGCTCATGGACCATTAAAACATGAACATATAAAACTAAATTTACAGAATTTGTACAACATAAACATGCTATGGTACCACCATCCTTGACTCGGAAAGTGGCGTTTGCGCACGGAGTTTTCGACAGCGCTGAAGGCTCCGTCAAATTGTCTGCATAAACTGCACTAGTTCACTCTACTTGCCAACCGTTTTACAAGCTGTCATGTAGTGCGAGACAGTTCGCCTTTCATGTCAAAGGATGGCTAGTAAGAAGACGTGCTCATATAAAGGACATTTTTTTTTTTTTTGCTGAACAAGTTTTTAAAAAATTGCCTGTGCCAGATAGCACAATTCTAACCCTGGATTTAAATTACTCGCTGAAGTGGCCATAACGACTACGAGTAATCAAATAGCTTAATGGATTGAATATCATAATGACCACACTTAACCTTTTAGTTAATTACTTTATGGCACATATTTCAATTTACGCATTGTAGCTAGTGGGAACGCAAGGCCCGTCCACTTGTAAGGAAAATACAGGACTAGGCCAGTTCCGAAAGGTTAATTTTGAAAATTTCCAACGAAATGCATTGGTCTTCCAGCTAGCTTTGTACTTTGCGGCATGAAACGGTGTTTTCTTGAAATAAAGTAACTAAAACTACACTGCATTTTACTGCAAGATTTGGCGGCGCCTGTCCCGAAACCTGTGCCATCCTCAGTATACCTTCCAAGTCGCATTGCCTTGCATACTCACTAGCTACAATTCGTAGATTGAAGTATCTGCCGATAATTGGCGTAAACTTGCCTAATATTCAATTACGCACGACCGTGGTTTCTTTTGTGAGCGAAAATAAAGCCACGATGTGCCACTCCGTACCTCTTCCACCGTTGCCAACCTCCTTTCCCTTCGCAGCACGACAAAGGGAGTATTTGCGAACCCGTGGGTGCCGCGGGCAAGTTCCTGATGTACGAGTCGGCGACCAAGGGGAACAGGCCGAACAACGACCGCTTCTCGCCCTGCAGTATCGGCAACATCAGCGTGATCCTTGTGCCCGTCCTCAAGGGAGAGAGCCTGCGCGAGAACTGCTTCCAGAGTGAGTCCGCCGTTTCTGCATTGCCAGAAAAAAAAAATATGCAGCTTAAAGGGACACGCTCAAGATACAAAAGTATTTTTGCTGTGTGGTAGTAAATTATCATTCTACGATACCGGAAAAAATAAAGAGCCAAAACCACTATTCCCGCGAAAAGGACGTTCGGTAAGCCATAAGAAAGGCAAGAACAAAAGTCAAGTGGCGGCGTCGCTTAAAAGTTCCCGATCCATCTCGCCGGGACGTCATGGATTTGAGCGGCGTGCAGCGAAACGTTGTGTTCATGCGCGAAAGCATTCCCAATAATTCAACACCGTGCTCGTGTTGAAAACACAAAGCACACTTTCAGCGGCATATTCTCGCTGTCCGGTACGAAACTGCTACACGCACATGGGTAATAATGTCTATTTCTTCGTAAACTATCAGTATGGTGAAAAGTTACGTTGCCAAATAATTCTTCATTGGCAGCCGAAGCTTTCTACCGGCCTCCTAACTCGTATTTCACCACGCCACAGGTTTTATATGAAATTGTTTCTGAGGCTTCTTACACGTTCATGATGGCAGGAGACTAATTTGCCTGATTTATGCTGGCGTTAAGGAAGTTCTCAGTACACAGCAGGTGGAAACTTCAACTTGGAGATGAAAAGTATCGTAGATTCTTTCAGATTAAGGCAATATGTGACTGATCAAACTCGTGGTACCAATACATTGGACCTTTTCTTCTGCAACTTGCCAAATAGAGTGAATTTTGTAAAGGTTATTCCGGGAAAAAGTGACCACCGGGCTGTCGCTCCAAGTGTTGCAACCAAAGTAGCAGACAAAAAGAAAGAGATCAGAACAATGTAGCTATATGACAGAGCTGATTATTCCAGCATATCAAAGATGCTCCTAGATCATTTGCCGCTTTTTGAATGCCTGCCAGATGATTGTGACATTCAAGAATTGTGCAATAAGTTTAAAGAAAAACTCAAGGAGCTTACCGATACCTACATTCCCAGTATAAAATGCGGTAAACTTAAAAAACGTAACAAGCCATGGATGAGCGTATCTTAAGAATAGTTAAGAATAGAAGGCGTGTGTACTTAAACACGAAACAACTATAATAGCAATCGTCACTTTGAAAGTTTGCGTGCTATAACTCATGAACACAACCAAAACATAAAAATTGCTAAGGGGTGCTACTTTGAAAAATTCGGCAGGGAAATAAAAACGAATGCCAAGGCAGCCCAGCAATATATGAAAGGCTACGGAGCAGCTCCAGAGGGCATCACCGAAATTGTCTTTAATAAAGAGAAGTTTTTAGATGACACTGAGAAGGCTACTTGTTTAAATAATTACTTTCGTTCGGTATATTTGCAAAAACACAGCTCTAGTCCTTCACCATGCACACGTTACTTCCCGACCATCAAAACAGTAGAGCCAATTGTGAATCGAATCAAAGTATTACTAAACAATATTAACGATAATAAGGCAACTGGACCGAACGACATTTCTCCTCGAATTCAAAAGTAATGTTTCCCTTAAAGCAATTTCCCTTTATCTCTATGTAATCTACACCAAGTCTTTACCTTCGGGTGCCCTCCCGGATGACTGGAAAATTGCACATGTCGTCCCTATCATAAAGGTGGGTCGAAAAAAGATTTAAATAACTATAGGCCCATTTCACTTACGTCCATACCATGTAAATTATTAGAACACATTTTATACAAGGAGATAATGACACACTTACAAAGTACTGGCTTCACAACAACATGGGTTCCTTAAGGGTATATCTTGCACAACACAACTGATTGAATCATGTGTTGTGCATGATTCAATATCAACATGATATGATATCATATCAAGCATAATTTCAGATACAAGGTCATGAATATATCATGACCTTGTATCTGCTATCGACACCGGCGGATAAATTGATTGCCTCTTCCTGGTCTTTCAAAAGGTGTTTCATAAGGCATCACACCGTTTGCTTTTAGGAAAACTAGCGTCACTAAATATTGACTATACATTTCTAGCTTAGATAGAAAACTATCTATCGTTCCGCCGACAATGCGTAGTATTAAACGGAAAGAAATCCAGTTTCATAGATATACATCGGGTGTCCCACAGTGTTCAGTTTTGGGGCCACTTTTTGTTTTATTATAAATAAATGACATTTGCTGAGGAATTAGTTTCAATATACGGTTGTTTACCGATGACTGCGTGTTCCATAGGAAAATTAGAAAAGAAGATGACGTTGCCCTGTTACAAGGTGACTTATCCTGTGTTCTTAAATGCTGCTCAAGATTAAAAATGAACTTAAGTACTAAAAATGCGTTCATGTTACTCTTACACGTAAAAAACAAAGGCTAATACTTGATTATGTCATCAGCAATAACATAGTGCTCCAAAAATTTCACTATATATACTTAGGTGTGACATTCTCAGCCGATTGTTCATGGAATGCTCACGTTTATGCAGTGGTTGCTAAGGGCACTAGGACCTTCAACTTTATGCAGCGAAATCTGAGACACCCGCCGATTTGTTTGAAATCAACTGCTTAATAAGATACGTTCGACCAATGCTCAAATATGCTTGTGCTGTGTGGGACCCGTGGCAAAAAACACTAAGTGATAAACTTGAAAAAATCATGAACAGAGCAGCAAGGTTCGTCTTATGCCAGTACTCCAGAATCCATAGCTGTGCCCATATGAAAAATGAAATAGGATGGGAAATTTTTCCTCTTGCTGAAAAAAAATGAGACTGAAAATGCTTTATCAAATATTTCATGGTAAAACTAGCATACGAAAGGAAACGTACTTACACAGACCTCATTATGTCTCTGCACGTACAGATCATCAAATCAAGATATTAGAATACCACCCTAGAACTAATATTTATGCTAATTCATTTTTTGTTCGTTTCATTAGCGAATGGAATCGCCAATCAAGTCAGCAAGTGTGATGTGTCACTAAAGATGTGTTTTTTCGACATTGTAAACCCCTGCTATAGTGCCTTCGGTCTAAGCGGTGTAATCATTGTATAAAGAAAGGGAATCACAGTGCTCGCCTCGAATTTTTATCGATAGCGTTTGTGACTGGCACCTCATAGCCAAAAACAATGGCATCGTGTGAGGTCTCTTACCTCTGGCGGTGTGAACGACGCACTATTGGCATCCTGACAGCGAGATCCTACCTAGTCTTCAACGTCTGGAGTCATTACTTACCAAGCGAAGTCCTCATGATGAATACATTGTGGCACCTTCGACACGTTCAATTTGCATTAGCACTCCCGCAACTGCATGAGCGATAGGGTTTTCTTCGCTATTTATACCACCAGAATTTGTCGGACTTTTTCTTTTCCATGCGTCAATGAGGTAGGCGGCAGTTTCAGTAGTAGTCCCGTTTACACGGAATTCACAAAAAGATTGGTTCCACGTAACCCAACATTGTGCCTATGTTAGGCCAACCAATATTGATAACATTGTTTCATTTATCCGTAGACCATTGTATCTCATTCCATTACGTGTAGCGTTTTCTCCACACCTCTGGGCATTGTTTTTGTTTTTTGACAAGAGCTTTCTTTTTTACTTCCCCACGGCGTCTGAACTAGCAACATACCACATACCGTATTACCTTGAATGATACCACAGTCCACCCGAGTCAACTGAAAATCTTCGGACCGCTTGCCCATTTTTGTCTGCCATCGTCGCAGGGCACAGTGGTCCCGTGTGCGGCAACCGGATCGTGGAGGGCAACGAGCAGTGTGACTGCGGTCTCAACGAGGCCGAGTGCACGGACAAGTGCTGCTACCCGCGTCACGCGCAGAACAAGTCGCTCTCCTGCCGCCTCAAGCCATTTGCTCGGTGTAGGTGAGTACCTGCGTGCGCGAGGGAAAAGATTCATGGAAAACAAGCATGGCGAAAAAAAATATACATATTCTGCTGAGAACAGTCAGTTATACTTCTATTCTTGATTGTTCTGAATGTATCTCGGTTCTGACACTAACTTTTGTGTTTGAAGTCACAACGAAATAACAGACAGGGAGAGCAGTGAAGAGAAGAACGAGAGTCTGTTATTTCGTTTTTGTTTTTGTTTTATCTGTGCGCAAAGGGGTCATCGTTGCTTTTCTGATGTTCTGCAGTAATTGCGGTGTGCGAGGAAACAAACGATGTTAGAGTGACGAAGAGTGCGCGCAACGACATATAACATTGACGATGGCGGGCTGTGAATGTTTGCAAGGGATTAGTATAATGTCTGTCGCGTGATCCCCAACATTGTATACTAGAGAAATAGATAGCCGTAACACGGGCAATAAAATATCTGACGCTCGGCATTTTCTTGAATTAACATCTGTCTGGCCCCTGCAATCGCTGCGGCAACTTTACTGTTGTCTACATTGCCTTAGCAGTGTTCCTGCGGATACTTGTGCATTGTGTCCTGCATTTGCGTGCCTCTTGTGCAGCCCCACAGCTGGCGTCTGCTGCAACGCGTCGTGCAACTTCGTACCGAGAGGGAAATTGTGCAGTCATGCGACCGACTGCACCGAGGTTTCGTACTGCGAATATCCTTTGAGTGAGCCTTAAGCAGGGTGCTATTCACCCGCAGAAATGCGCAAAAATGGCCGACAGTCTAGAAGAGAATTCGTAGATCTGAAGAGTTGAGTGAGAGGCATAAGACGAACCAACAGGCTCAACACTTTATGACTAACAACCATACGAAGTAAACAAAGCCAAGGCTTCATGCTCTGTTCGGACAGCTTGCTGTTTTAAATGCTGAGTCGTTGACTCCATTCATAAGAATGCAATCGTTCGGCTCCAATGTTATCGTTAGTTTCATGCGACGTTGACAGTGCAATGAAGATAACATCGCTGTATGAGGAGGTTCGCAAGATTGAGTACAACGCTCCCGCCACCATGTACGCACCACTCGCTGCAGCGCGCTGCAAGACAATGCTTCCTTGACTTGTGCATTCGCACCGGCCGCAGGGCCGAATGTCCTAAGGCACCGGCCAAGCCCAACATGACGGCGTGCAACAAGAACACGCAGGTGTGCCTCTCAGGCCAGTGCATGGGTTCCATATGCCAGAAGTACGGACTTGAGGAGTGCTTCCGCGGCGCCAAGGGGCTGAGCATTGACGAGCAGTGCCTCCTCACCTGTCAGGCACGTGGTGAGTGGCTTACTACACACCTGCGGTAGATATGCAAGGTCTAGGATAAATTCAATCTTTAGTCACAAAGGCAGCCGGAAGCACGGTAAAGCAAAATGAGTAAGCGTTAAATTGTTTCTTTCTATTGATTGGGTCGTTCGTAAGTGCGACCAAGGCTTAAACTGTTAATGTTCCAGAGGTATGCGAGGCACTGCAGGCCCCTAGAAAAACTTGTATTGAGCTAGTTGGTACATGCCACTTAATCAACACAGCCCAAGGAAACAATCACAACGACACAGATCAGTATCTTACACGATAGACACCGTATAGTTCGGGGTGCATGGTTAATTGTGGCCACCTGGTACTCTTGAAAGCCTACCCTAAATTTGAATTCACGGGTGTTTTTACATTTCGCTTCCATCGAGGTGCCGCGGGGATTTCTTACTCGAACCACTGCGGTGTATCTGTTCGCAGGTTCCTGGTCTTTTTTTCCCTATGAGCAACCAGCGCTGAAGTTTTGCATGCCAACATCGGCACCGTAACACTCATCCTAGTGAGCCGAGGTGTCCATCTAGCACCCTTGCTCGCCTTATTGAACTAAATATTATTATACATTCCTGCAGAACTACAGTTAGTAATAACGACAGTTAATAATGTCACGAATACGGAGGAGTGTGTCATTAGCATTCATAAGCTCTTCACAGATGCAGCTCCATTGCTTATTGTGTGGCAGAAACGACAACACGCGAATATACCACCTCCGAGAAGGGTAGTGCTAGTGTTCAAAGCACTAGTTTCTTTTGTCTCGCTGCGGGAAATCTAGAATGTAGCACGCATGAGATTTTGAACGGAGTAAAAAGTCTCTTAACCGAACAGAAACTTCGAAACAAAATGAGAGCTCCATTTGCAATATGGCTTTTCAGTGGAAACCAGCGTGAAACTTCGTGGATTACTGTACATTAGGTATAGCTAGAGTTTTACGCTGAGCGTGTTCGACTGGGAAGAATACGTTAGCAAACACTTTGCAACTGCGCGAACAAGTACAGGAAATTATAGTTCATTCGTTGTACGACTAGTTAGTTGGGTCGTTCTGTACTGACGGGCATTGTACCAATCCTTGGAACCGTTGAAGAAAAGAAAAGCAGTTCGAAGTGGCGTATTTGTCCTTTACTCGAAATTAGCGCTCATTAATTTTCATCAGAGTTGCAGATACAGTATCACACAGTCCAGTTGTCTGCATGCTGTTCAAGATGTGCTGCGCCTCATGGCGTAAACGTCACAACGACGAAGCCACGTTATGAACAGCACTTGCTGCTACGCTTTCATATCTGTAGTCGAGTTTGGCGTAGGAACAAGCACCAAGGTTGTTCAGTTTTAGCGTTTACACATCTACTGTTTTCTCTGAGTGAAGTAAAAAGGTGCCACATATATGAGCCATCTAGCATCGATTTGTACCTCTCGTCATAACATAACATTATGAACACTAATTACTTCGAAATTAATGTGCTTCTGCACGTATGTTAAGGTCAAGGTAGAAAAGAGCACGCATGGCAAATCCAAATATCACAATAAAATTTCGAGGTGAATGTATGTCCTGGTATACATGTTTCTACATCAGCGCTCGTCTTCGAATGCGTAAATATTCATCCGCATCAGTCGTGATAAAAAATTATCGCACATATTGGTACTTCAGAGGAACCTTTAGCACGCGGTGACTCCAGACTTCCCTATTCAAATACATGTAGGGCTCAAAAATACTTTTCGAGAGAACATTTGGACTAACTTGAATAAAATTTGTGGCACCTTGTAGAGAAAGGTAAGTCGCAATAACTATAGAAAGCAGAATATTTATGACATCGACATTTTTACAAAATATAAAGAAAACAATCGAAAAATAACAAAATGAGAAGCACGATTATTACGAATCAGTAACTCTGCACCTAAAACAGTTATAGCCGTTTTGTAGGCTGCATTTCCTAGAGCATTTAGAGCCGGACACATGTGATATATTAATTTCGAGCTTACAATTGATGAAACTGATACAAGGCTCTCGCAAAGACCCTAGTGATTATATTTCAAACACATAAATTTTATCCACTATAGATGTATTATTTGGCACAGTTTGCAGAATTGTAATACCGTTGTCTTATTACGGCTCAAGCCTTATACGATTCGTGGTACCAAAAATGCTATGTTCGTCGTTGCGCCGTCCAGCGTTATGGCACCAAAATTCATGAAACCGAAAATTTCTAGGAAATCGAACCCTCGACCTTTGCACCAAATCGATGGCGCCACCATTTCTGATCGAACCGAAGGCCATTGGTGGCAGGTGAACCCACGACATTTGGAGTTAGCTAAAGCGAAGCTAAGGCACAGTTAATTACAGCAGAGTTAATCAAGGCATTGGAACCCACGGCTTTTGGCGGCACTCGAGCCCACAACCTTTGGTGTTAATTACGGCGAGGTTAAAATATAGGTAATAAGACACACCAATCCACGACCATGGGTGGGACCAAAATTCGATCGCAACAAAATTGATGGTGCCACCATTCACTTTAGCACCAACGACCATGGGTGGGAGTCGAACGCCCGACTTTTGGTGTTAAGGCGAAGCAAAGGCACAGTTCATTAGGATATAGTTAAATAGGGCACTCCAACCAGGACCTTTGGTGGGACAAAACAAGTAATAGGAAGTAACAACGCATTTCTATGACAATGTCAAGTAATTTAATGACTGTCTCGAGAGCGCGCAGGCTTTCGCCTTCATCCCCTTTAGCGTTGGCTAAAGTGACTGTCAACTTTTTTGAGTTACACAGTTATAAAAGTTCGAACTTAAATGGAGTGAGAAGTTAACACTACAAAAGAATAATGTGGCACCAATCAGAATTTTGGCTGAGTACCGGTTTCACCACCTTGTAAACGCAAAAAACCTCATCAAAATTAGCAAGGTAGTTGTCTAGAAAAACAATTTCTCCACCCTCGTGTATTTTTCTTAGCAGTACTTGCTAATAAGCTTCTGTAAGAGCCAGGTAGACTCCCCTGAATTAAAGAGAAACATTGTTGGAAGTAGGCCAATATCCTTCATAATGGCCTTAATCTCTGCCCTTGTTGTAGGATTCACGCTCGTCTATACGCAATAGATGTGCTGGCGAAATAGTACAGGCATCCGTCACTTCTAGTATTTTGCAACTGCGCATGGGACCAGTTCGTGACGGCAACAGGTGTATTTGAATGGCAACTGTATAAAAGAAATAAATGAATCTGAATCTCTCGGCGCGTTATTGAACACCCGGTGATCGAAATTAACTGGTGCTAGTGATTAAAAGTAAGTTTATCATCCCAAAACCATGCAATAAGAAGTGTTTGCTGCGCTAATGATTCGACGGAGAAAGACGTGCACAGGACGAACAAGAAAGAGACATTAAAAGTCATCTTTTATATGCAGCGTGTGTACTTGGAGTACGGCGCAACTATTTCGAAGTTTTGTTTAGCGAATACTGCAGGGCTCATGCAGGAGGGGCATTGGTACAGTCGTCATCAATGTCATACTTAACAGTAGGTTGTCTTGAGAAACGTTTAGAATCAATGAACACTTTTATGGAGGGAATGTGTGTATAGCTCCAATGGAAGTTTAACAAAAAGAAAAAAGAGTGTTTCTTTTGATATTGATGACGAGTTTACGTTGCAAAGGAGAAACAATCGCGATACAGTAAATGCCACTAGCTAATGTGACACCAGGAACTCTATAGCAATATTGGCAAGGACATAACAGCAATAAAAGAAGGTTAAAAAACCGAAGCTCAGGCGTCGACACATGCAGCACATTAAGTGCTAGAAGGAAGTGATAAGAGTAACGTGTTCCACTTGAATAGTATCGTGCGCAGAAACGAGGGATATTTGAAAGTGATTGTCCTAGGAGAGTGCGGTTTTAATTGCTACGTGCCTTGTCGATCGCCCTATCTGCAACCCTGCTCCCGCATGGGTTGCAGAAGATAGTGCTAGCCTTCCCTCCTTCCCCACAAGAACCACTTCTCTCTCTCTCTCTCTCTCTCTCTCTCTCTCTCTCTCTATCAGTTGTGAAGTGTTGCATCTGTTGTGAAGTGTTGTGAAGCTTGTTACCCTCAAGCAGAAACTTCTGCCTTTAAATTGTCCTTCGTAACTGCAATGTTTGAATACCTTGCGTAATCAATAAGCTACACAGTTCAACGATATTTAGAGAATAAAAAATCATCTTTTTTAACGTGTAATGTTCTGTTTAATGTAGGGATCCCAGATAATTGCTGAATATTCTAGTTTAGGGCTTATAATAGAGCAGTAAGTCAAACGACATTAAATTTGTGTCTGAGCAGATAGTTTTCTGAAAGACGAGGAACGTGTAGCAGAAATGTGCGTATTACAGCTCAGGTTGACTGTTATGGTAACACCAAGGCATCTATATTTACCCACTTCACATAAATGGTGAGATGAAAGATCATGAGCAAGGGATAAATGGTGTTTTTTCGACAGACCTATTCCAACCGTTTTAATATGCTTTAGTTCCAATAATATATATATATATACATATATATATATATATATATATATATATATATATATATGTATATATATTGTGGCAGGAAGAAAGCAGGCCCACGAGTGTAAAATAACGTATATTTACAACTGGCGTATATGGCGTTCAGGCAACTGCCAGACTTCGTCTTCCTCTAGTCCAATTCAACTTCTTCGTTCCCGTCACCGTAACATCACCCTCCCGGTGGAGTAGCTCCGTCCCGGTGCAAGTTATAGAGCCTCACTTAATGGGGGGACATAGGGCTTAAGCCTGGCGACGTGAACAACATCGCTGGTGACGTTGCGATGCACTGAAGGCTGACCGACTGGGGTGATCTCGTATGTCACGTCGGACAGTTGGCGTACGATCTGGTACCGGAATACCGGAAAAGTAGTCTTTCCGACAAGCCGACGCGACGTGAGGGCGTCCAGAGAAGGATAAGGGAACCAGGTGAAAAATGGTAGTCTCGGTGCCGAAGGTCGTACCGTCGCTTTTGAGAAGCTTGCGAGACTGTGAGGCGATGACGGGCGACATCTCGGGCCTGGGCGGCTAAGTTAATAGCATCGCGAGCGTAACCAGTGCTGGGTGATCGTACTGTGGAAAATAGCAACGTGTCAAAGGGCAAGGTGGCGTCGCGGCCATACAAAAGGTAAAATGGTGAAAATCCGGTAGTGTCGTGACGGGACGAGTTGTATGCGAAAGTGATGTGTGGTAAAGTGACGTCCCAGTCACGGTGATCGTCGGAAACGTACGTGGCCAGCATTTCAGTTAGCGTGCGGCTGAGTCACTCGGTGAGGCCGTTCGTTTGAGGATGGCACGCGGTAGCAATCTGGTGTTCTGTAGAGCAGGAGCGGAGCAGGTCATCGACGACGTTCGATAAAAAGTAGCGGCCGCGATTCGTCAGCAACTGATGAGGGGCGCTGTGGTGCAGGATGACGTCGTATAGTAAGAAGTCGGCGACATCTGTAGCGCAGCTGGTTGGTAGCGCTCGTGCGATGGCATATCTCGTGGCATAATCGGTTGCTACAGTGATCCATTTGCTGCCTTTGATAGAAATTGGAAAGGGATCAAGGAGGTCTAGGCCCACACGAAAGAAAGGCTCTGTGGGGATATCATTTGGTTGAAGCAAACCAGCAGGAGGCGCAGCAGGCGTCTTCCGGCGCTGACACAGGTCGCATGAAGCGACATAACGACGCACAGAGCGATAAATGCCGGGCCAGAAGAAGCGGCGCCGCAGGCGGTCGTATGTACGAGTGATGCCCAGATGTCCAGCAGTAGGAGCGTCGTGAAGTTGCTGGAGCACGGCTAGTTGAAGGTGGTTGGGAACGACTAGGAGGAGCTCCGGGCCGTCAGGACGAACGCTAGGACGGTATAAAGTTCCATCGCGCAAGGTGAACATCCGGAGGGACGGGTCATTGGGCGAGGAGCGTAGGCGTTCCATAAGTGTTCGAATAACAAGATCTTTGCGCTGCTCGTCCCCAATATGGAGGAAGCCGGAGATGGATAGAACACTGATGTCGGATTCTGCACCGGTATAGTCCGGTTGATCCACGGCATTGCGGGACAGGCAGTCAGCGTCTTTATGCAGGCGCCCTGACTTATACATAATAGAAAATGTACATTCCTGGAGACGCAATGCCCAACGTGCAAGTCGTCTAGTTGGGTCTTTCAAAGAGGAGAGCCAGCAGAGGGCGTGATGATCGGTTATGACGCAGAAGCTCCGAACGAAAAGGTACGGCCGGAATTTCGCGACCGCCAATACGAGCGCGAGACATTCTCTCTCAGTAATGGAGTAATTTCGCTCGGGCGTGGAAAGAAGGCGGCTAGCGTAAGCGATGACACGGTCTTCGCCCTGTTGACGCTGAGCGAGGACAGCGCCGATGCCATGACCACTCGCGTCAGTTCGTACTACAGTGGGCGCAGAAGGGTCAAAGCGTGACAGAATTGGGGAAGTTGTAAGCCGCTCAATCAGGGTAGAAAAGGCTTTCTCCTACAGTGGTCCCCAAGAGAAAGAGACGTCTTTCTTAAGAAGGTCAGTGAGAGGGTGAGCGATGTCGGCAAAGCCCAGAAAACTACGGACATCGTTTGTTGAACAAGGTACAGGAGAATTTCGCATGGCGTGAAATTTCTGTGGATCAGGTTGGACTCCGGTGGCGTTTACGAGATGGCCGAGCATGTTAATTTCACGGCGACCGAAATGGCACTTGGAGGAGTTTAGCTCAAGGCCAGCCCTGCGAAACACGGAGAGTATGGTTGTGAGGCGCCGCAGGTGGCTCTCAAAGTTCGGCGAAAACACAATCACACCGTCGAGGTAACAGAGGCATGTAGACCACTTCAAGCCGCGAAAGAGAGAGTCCATCATGCGCTCGAATGTAGCTGGCGCATTGCATAATCCAAACGGCACGAATTTAAATTGGTACAGACCATCCGGTGTGACGAAGGCGGTTTTCTCGCGGTCCATCTCATCGACGCTAATCTGCCAATAGCTGGAGTGGAGGTCAATCGATGAAAAGTATTGGGATCCGTGAAGGCAGTCAAGAGCATCATCAATGCGCGGCAGGGGATAGACATCCTTCTTTGGTATCCTGTTGAGGAGAAGGTAGTCAACGCAGAAGCGCCACGAAATGTCTTTTTTCTTTACTAAGACAACCGGTGATGCCCACGGGCTACTGGAAGGTTCAATGATGTCCTTGTCCATCATCCTGTCTACTTCTTCCTGTATGATGGCCCTTTCTGTTGCGGAGACACGATATGGCCGCCTATGAATGGGGCTGGCATCACTGGTGTTGATGCGATGCGTGACGACAGATGTCTGGCCAAGTGGACGGTCGTCCAAATCAAAGATGTCCCGTAAAGATAACAGGAGGTGACGAAGAGCTGTTGTTTGCTCGGAAGGAAGGTCAGGGGCGATCATCTTAGAAACATCGTCCGCAGGCGCCTAGTAAGGAGGAGTGGGTGACAAAGGCCCGTTGGTACTCACGAAGGATTCAGAGGTAAAAGAAGAAATCTCAAATTCTTCCAAAGGAGTGATATGCGCTGTGGCGAAACCGTGTGGCAGCACAAGCGACGAAAATCCAAAATTGAGGATGGGCACGCTAGCGCAGTCTTCGCGGATCCGGATTAAGGTGCTCGGTAGGGCAATATTGCGTGAAAAACCACGTCAGTAAGCAGCGGCACGACGTACTCGCCATCAGGTACGGGAGGACAGGACGACAGGACGACATTTGTAGCCGCTTGTGGAGACAGCCTTGCAAACTCAGCAGAACATAAGAGGTGTGAAGCACAAGTTGTCGCGTCGGCAGGAAGCGGCAGATCCAACCGTACAACACCTGCGGAGAAGTCAATTTGGGCAAAGTGTTTAGAAAGGAAGTCGAGGCCGAGAATTAGGTCGTGTGGACAGTGTTCAAGGACGATAAATAGAGCAACGGTATAATGGCCCCCAATGGCCACGCGCGCTGTGCACATTCCAAGACCAGTGACGTACTCCCATCGGCGACTCGCACAGTGCGTGGTACGGCTGGCATCAGAACCTTTTTGAGCCTTCAGCGGAGAGCAGCGCTCATAACTGAAAGCTGCGCTCCTGTGTCAACGAGAGATCTAGCAGGAACGCCATCAACTTCAATTCCAGTAGGTTTCCACATGTAGGCACGGTCAACAGAGGATTTGCAGGCCGGGTCGGAGTTGCAGCTTCACTTCCGGGAGTTGCAGCGCCTAGTTTCCCGAAGCGAAGCGTCCGATTGCAGAAGGGGACGAAGAGCGGTGAACGAGAGGCGAACGGGACCTACGACCTTGCGGAGACGGGGAGCGGCTGGATCTTGGTAAAGCACTGTCGGCGTTGATGTTCCTAGTCGGCGTATAGGGCGAGAAAGTACCATTGTCTGGTACTTGGTGGTAGTGACCACCGACGAGGCGACGACCAATGGTTGCGGCAATGACGGGTGATGTGTCCAATACCGGAACAATTAAAACAGATAGGTTTATCATCCGCTGTGCGCCAGTCAGCTGGGTTGCGACGAGGAGGCGGAAAGCTTTGCGTCTGGGAGCGAGCGGCCGGAGAAATCTGGTAGGTGTTTGTATGGCGGACAGAGCAGAGAGATGGAATGCGCAAACTTGATATTTCCTCCCGAACGACCGCTTGTATAAGGGAGATAGCGGGCACGCTTTCCCGACAGTCAGAACGAACTTGAGCGGGAGCCATGGTCTCAAGCTCATGGCGAACGATGTGCGTGATTTCTTCCGCTCCTGTGGGCTGAACGAAGCGCGGCGGGTCCTCGCAAGATGTTGCGGCAGTATTGGGCAACCGGGCGAAAGTTTGAGCGACGCGGCGGCCCTTCGCTTGTTCGAAGCGCCGGCACTCCTTTATAATTGCATCCACAGTGGCACAATCCTTGCACATCAGGAGATTGAAGGCATCGTCTGCAATACCTTTCAATATGTGACCAATCTTGTCTGCCTCGGTCATGTTGTTATCAGCCTTGCGACAGAGGCCAGCACATCCTATATGTAAACGACATAGGATTCTGTGGACGTTTGAGCGCGACACGCAAGTTCTTTTTTTGCCGCCAGCTGACGACCGACAGATCTGCCAAAAAGGTCTCGCATTTTTTCTTTGCAGACATCCCAGCTCGTTAGGTCAGCTTCGTGTTTGTCGTACCATTGCCTCGCAGTTCTTCTTAGGTAAGATATCACGTTTGCTAGCATCATTGATGGGTCCCACCTGTTGTTGTCGCACACTCGTTCGTACATCGTAAGCCAGTCCTCGACGTCGGCGTTGTCCGTGCCACAAGATGTCCCTGGGTCCCGCGGATGAGTGAGGATGACCGTTGGCACGGGCTGCTGAGGCGTTGCCGCTTGTGTCGCTTGATTTGCCATTGTGGCGGCAAGTAGATGACGTCCGCTGCGAAGTTCCGTGATTGCACCCCACACCTTCCACCAAAATGTTGCAGGAAGAAAGCAGGCCCACAAGTGTAAAATAACGTATATTTACAACTGGCGTATATGGCGTGTAGGCAACTTCCAGACTTCGTCTTCGTCGAGTCCAATTCAACTTCTTCGTTCCCTTCACCGTAACAATATATATATATATATATATATATATATATATATATATATATATAGTGAGAGAGAGAGCGAGAGAGAGAGGCAATCACTTGGGCTCAAGTTCTTTTAATTCATAATAAATTCATATGCGAAAGCACCATCATCATCATCAGCCTAGTTACGCCCACTGCAGGGCAAAGGCCTCTCCCATACTTCTCCAACTACCCCGGTCATGTACTAATTGTGGCCATGTTGTCGCTGCAAACTTCTTAATCTCATCCGCCCACCTAACTTTCTGCCGCCCCCTGCTACGCTTCCCTTCCCTTGGAATCCAGTCCGTAACCCTTAGTGACCATCGGTTATCTACCCTCCTCATTACATGCCCGGCCTATGCCCATTTCTTTTTCTTGATTTCAACTAAGATGTCATTTACCCGCGTTTGTTCCCTCACCCAATCTGCTCTTTTCTTATCCCTTAAAGTTACATCCATCATTCTTCTTTCCATAGCTCGTTGCGTCGTCCTCAATTTCAGCAGAACCCTTTTCGTAAGCCTGGTTTCTGCCCCATACGTGAGTACTGGTAAGACACAACTGTTATACACTTTTCTCTTGAATGATAGTGGCAACCTGCTGTTCATGATTTGAGAATGCCTGCCAAACGCCCTCCAGTCCATTCTTATTCTTCTGGTTATTTCCGTCTCATGATCCGGATCCGTGGTCACTACCTGCCCTAAGTAGATGTATTCCCTTACCACTTCCAGTGCCTCGCTATCTATCGTAAACTGCTGTTCTCTTCCGAGACTGTTAAACATTATTTTAGTTTTCTGCAGATTAATTTTCAGACCCACCCTTCTGCTTTACCTCCCCAGGTCAGTGAACGTGCATTGCAATTGGCCTCCTGAGTTACTAAGCAAGGCAATATCATCAGCGAATCTCAAGTTGCTAAGGTATTCTCCTTCAACTTTTATCCCCAATTCTTCCCACTCCAGGTCTCTGAATACCTCCTGTAAACATGCTGTGAATAGCATTGGAGAGATCGTATCTCCCTGTCTGACGCTTTCTTCATTGGGATTTTGTTGCTTTTTTTATGGAGGACTACGGTGGCTGTGGAGCCGCTATAGATATCTTCCAGTATTTTTACATATGGCTCATCTACAACCTGATTCCGTAATGCCTCAATGACTGCTGAGGTTTCGACTGAATCAAACGCTTTCTCGTAATCAATGAAGGGTATATATAAGGGTCGATTATATTCTGCACATTTCTCTATCACCTGATTGATAGTGTGAATATGGTCTAGTGTTGACTAGCCATTACGGAATCCTGCCTGGTCCTTTGGTTCACAGAAGTCTAAGGTGTTCCTGATTCTATTCGCGATTACCTTAGTAAATACTTTGTAGGCGACGGACAGTAAGCTGATCGGTCTATAATGTTTCAAGTCTATAGCGTCCCCTTTCTTATGGATTAGGATTATGTTAGCGTTCTTGCAAGATTCCGGTACGTTCGAGGTCATGAGGCATTGTGTATATAGGGTGGCCAGTTTTTCTAGGACAATGTTCCGACCATCCTTCAACAAATCTGCTCTTACCTGATCCTTTTTAGCCCCCTTTTAGCTGCCAAGGCGTTCTTTACTTCTTCCGGCGTTATTTGTGGGATTTCAAGTTCCTCTAGACTATTCTCTCTCACATTATCGTCGTGGGTGTTGCTGGTACTGTATAAATCTCTATAGAACTCCTCAGCTACTTGAACTATCTCATCTGTATTAGTAACGATATTGCCGGCTTTGTCTCTTAACGCATGCATTTGATTCTTGCCTATTCCTAGTTTCTTCTTCACTGCTTTTAGGCTTCCTGCGTTCCTGAGAGCATGTTCAATTCTATCCATATTATAGTTCCTTATGTCAGCTGTCTTACGCTTCTTGATTAACTTGAAAGTTCTGCCAGTTCTATTCTAGCTGTAGGGTTAGAGGCTTTCATACATTGGCGTTTCTTGATCAGATCTTCCGTCTCCTGCGATAGCTTACTGTTCTCCTGTCTAACGGAGTTACCACCGACTTCTATTGCGCACTCCTTAATGATGCCCATAAGATTGTCCTTCATTGCTTCAACACGAAGTTCCTCTTCCTGAGTTAAAGCCGAGTACCTGTTCTGTAGCTTGATTCGGAATTCCTCTAGTTTCCCTCTTACCGCTAACTCATTGATTGGCTTCTTGTGTACCAGTTTCTTCCGTTCCCTCCTCAAGTCTAGGCTAATTCGAGTTCTTACCATCCTATGGTCACTGCAGCGCACCTTGCCGAGCCCATCTACATCTTGTATGATGCCAGGGTTCGCGCAGAGTATGAAGTCGATTTCATTTCTAGTCTCACCATTCGGCCTCCTCCACGCCCACTTTCGGCTAACCCGCTTGCGGAAAAAGGTATTCATTATCCGCATATTATTCTGTACTGCAAACTCTACTAATAACTCTCCCCTGGTATTCCTTGAGCCTATGCCATATTCCCCCACTGACTTGTCTCCAGCCTGCTTCTTGCCTACCCTGGCATTGAAGTCGCCCATCAGTATAGTGTATTTTGTTTTGACTTTACCCATCGCCGATACCACGTCTTCATAAAAGCTTTCAACTTCCTGGTCATCATGACCGGATGTAGGGGCGTAGACCTGTACTACCTTCAATTTGCACTTCTTATTAAGTTTCACATCAAGACCTGTCACCCTCTCGTTAATGCTATAGAATTCCTGTATGTTACCAGCTATATCCTTATTAATCAAGAATCCGACTCATAGTTATCGTCTCTGCGCTAAGCCCAGGTAGCACACTACGTGCCCGCTTTTTAGCACTGTATATGCTTCTTTTGTCCTCCTAACCTCACTGAGCCCTAGTATATCCCGTTTACTACCCTCTAAATCCTCCAATAACACTGCTAGACTCGCCTCGCTAGATAACGTTCTTACGTTAAACGTTGCCAGGTTCAGATTCCAATGGAAGCCTGTCCGGAGCCAGGTATTCTTAGCATCCTCTGCGGCGTCACAGATCTGGCCGCCGCCGTGGTCAGTTTCTTCGCGGCTGCTGGGGACTGAGGGCCGGGGTTTGATTGTTGTATTCATATAGGAGGTTGTAGCCAAGTACTGCACCAGGGTGGCCAATCCTGCTCTGGTGAGAGAGTGCATTACTGGTTCTGGTCACCGGGATCAGGCCGCACTCCAGGCCTGTTTGTGCAATTTTCTCAACACACGGTTTTCTTCCGGTGGAGAATCGCGCGGCACCGGGATTCGAACCACGGTCCTCTTGCATGCGAGGCGGATACTCTACCGCCCGCACAGGAGTTGTACGCCTCAGTTAACCTACAGTGGGGCCCTATTTGATCAGTCAAGGTGGACCAATCTGAGATCGGTTATACCGGTTATACTCACCTAGAGAACCTGGTATTTATGATCTGCACATGTGTGGCCATACATAGAGATATTTTTTTCTTTTTTCTTAGGAGGGTCCTTGTACTGTGATAAACTAAAAGAGAATTACATATTAAAAAAGGGAGAAGAAAAAAAAGAAGGAATACAAGAAAAGGAAGAGAACAGGTGATTTGAACTCGTGACCCTGGAATGTTGCCCGCAAACATAGCTCAGTCGGTTGGTCCGTCAGGCTCCTGGTTACATTGAAGCGCCATAGCTCCTGTCCAGAGCCTCATGCTTACGTGGAAAGTAACTGATGTTGTCCGCGATGGTCAATTTTTGCTACTTCCTTGGAAAAATGGCCGCCCGTGGATAAGAGCGAACTCGAGCGGCTACCCGCCGTGGTCGCTCAGTGGCTATGGTGTTGGGCTGCTGAGCATGAGGTCGCGGGATCGAATCCCGGCCACGGCGGCCGCATTTCGATGAGGGCGAAATGCGCAAACACCCGTGTGCTTAGATTTAGGTGCACGTTAAAGAACCCCAGGTGGTCAAAATTTCCGGAGTCCTCCACTACGGCGTGCCTCATAATCAGAAAGTAGTTTTGGCTCGTCGAACCCCATAATTTTTTTTTAACTCGAGCGGCTTTAGAGACTAGAAAAAGCTTGATCACGTGCTAGGCGAGCGCGGCACTCTTAGCGGGGGAAGCTAGCCCGAGTAACTATCTCAAGGACTGCTGCTCACGAGGGCGAAATACCTTCGTGTAGCTATAATAACCCTAATAAGACTACTTTCGAAAAAGGGAACGGCCGAGAGTGCTGTACTACGAGTGCTACGACTGATAATATCATATATATATATATATATATATATATATATATATATATATATATATATATATATATCCATCTCATATATGGGATCGAATGCGAGCGCTGTTGCTTTGTCTCTGCGTGTAGTAGTTAAGAGAACGAATTTAAGGGAGGCGAAGAACCAAGGAAAGGAAAGTTTCTGAAGCATAATTGCAGCGCCGTGGTTTTAAAGCGTACCCGCGGTAGAGAAACGGAAGGAGATATAAGCGTACGTCGTCATGATACAGACACGACAAAGGTAGTTCAAATCTACGCCGAACTTTTTTTTTATTTTCCACGGTTACGGAAGTTATTCGGGCACGTCAAAGTGTTGCCAACGTTTGAGCATCGAAATATTGCTCATTGCGCCACAGTTCAGACGGCTTTGTCTTATTGCCGCCACTGTGTACCGTGTACAAGTTGAGAAATGTCTCACATGATCCTGCTTTGGTGGCGTTATCAATGGGGAGGAAATGAATACAAATGGTGCCACGTCCTCTTCTCTCGTAACTATTTCCACCACTTAAGTATTGTGGTGTGGCTTTGTTTCTAATCCCCATGCTGAGCTCGAAATCAGTTTGAGTCTTTTGTTTGTGAGAAAGTTCCGCAAGGTCGTAGGCTTCTCGGCCATGTTTCTTAACACGTCACTTCCGGCTAGAAGCGACATAAGCGCACGGTGACGTGCACATAACGGACAAAATATGGCGCTAGAGCGTATACTATGAAACACCAGAGGTTAACTTCAACGACAGTCGTAGGAGTACCGAGTGATTATGCCTGTACCTACGAATTCACCCAAGAAAAAGTTCACAGACGATTACGCTACTCCCTAAGGCGAAATTTGAGTGCTGCTGTATTGGTGTTTTCATATCGCGATACAATGGCTGGCGCGGACAATCTGTCTCTTGCGGCACGTTGCAGACGGAGTGAAGTGTGCCCCGACTGCCTCGCTAATTGGCAGATCGCGAGAGGCAGTGCGTGGGTACGCTCCCTCGCCACATTTGCGTATTTCCACAGGCGCATTTCCAGAAAATGTGAAGGTTCCTAAGGGAGCAGTATTAATTAAAAGGGGGGATAAATTAGACGTGAAAAACTCTCACTCGATATCGATCCTCTCTCTTTATTCAATAGGTCCTGAAAAAATTTTTAGTCAACTTTCTTCCTTCTGCCAAAAATGCAAGATAAATTCAATATGCTCAATACGGCTTTCGTAAAAACAGTTCCACTGAATTAACTCTTCTCGATCAAAAAAGAAATTATATTGCAGTACTTCGAACGTACGCTATTAAGAATAGGCATATTTGTCGACTTGCGCAGGCGTTTCCCTAGATTATTCGCAACATATTACTTTACAAACTAGAGAAATATTGAATTAGACATGCTGCACTTCAACTATTAAAATCATCATAACAGACGCCAGTTTGTTCCTGTAGACAATATTACATCGGTAACCAAAGAAATATTTTGTGGCGACCCACAGGGCAGCATTTTGGGCCCATTGCTCTTCGACTTATACGAGAACGACATTACTTCCATCTACGAAAAAGCGAAATTTATAATTTACACAGATTACACAAGTGTTTTCATCTCGTCCAGTTCTTGCACCAATTTAATTCCTATAGTAAATACCTTTTTCTGCAGTGTGTCCCATTGATGCACAGAAAACTGTTTAAAAGTAAATACAGCGAAAGCAAAGGCTGTAATTTTTCATGCCAGAGGGGTGAGTCTTCCTTCACGTCTAACAATAGCGCATAGATCTACAAATATAGAACTTGTACAAACTGGAAAAGTGTTAGGGGTACACTTCACAAGTACTATGCAACTGGAAGTCCATGTATGCTCGGTACTCCAAAAACTTAGCCGCATAACAGGTGTTTTAAGTCGCAACAGGCATACTTTACCTGTCTGTGTGAAATTAATAATCTATAATGCTTTATTTCTGTCTCACATTCATTATGAGCATCTAGTATGGGGCACCACGACTCAGTGTAACTTGAATAAATTGTTTCGTATGCAGAAGAAAATAATACGTGTCATCGCTTATGTACCGTATGTCGCTCTCACTGAAAACCCGTATGAGAAATGCAACATTACTACAGCCCATAACTTTTATAAATTCAAGCTCTTACGCGAATATTATTTTAGTGCCAAACAATAGCTTATTTGTAGAACTTGCAATCCTATCGGCCAATTTATGCCGTTATACAACCCGAACACCTGAAGGAAGGTTTATCGGAAGGTTCCTCGCTTTAGAACTAACTACGGTTCTGAAATGTGTAATAATCTCCTAAGATTAATGAATTCATATGATAGAGCAGGCTATAATTAACATAATTCATCGCTGTAAGAATTTAAAACTATTGCTTTCACCTCTTTGAAGTGCGTTTATGAATGTTAAATGTGTGTTTGTTTCTTTTTTTCTTTATGTATTCGTGTATATTATGAAGTGCATATCATTTACTTATACCGTTGCCTGAGTATCTTTGTAATGACTTTACTCGTGCAAATATTTTCTTTCTTTTTTCATATGTTGTATAACTGCAATGCTTTATGGCCACTGTATAAATATATTATATAAGATGCTTCGTGTGCTATTCCATGCAACTATTTGTACCTAAGGGGGTGAGGTTGCCGCAAGCCGCGTCTGTGTGGCTTTTTTTCTCTCAGCCACCTTGATTTACCTCTCCTTCGTGTATGTGTAAATGGAAATCAATAAATCAAATCAAAGATTCCATGAACTGGCTTACACTACTCACATTTTATCCTGGTACTATAGGTTCCTGAAATGAATTTTTATAAAAACAGTGCATTGTTCAGGTGTTCTCTTCGGGATCACTGAAAAACATGTCAAGTTATCCTCACGTGTATAGTTTCGTGATCACATATGATGCAGGCACACTTAAACTTACAGTCGCGCTGATGGGACTTACGGGTGAGCTTGGGGGAATTGGCGGTCTTATAGTGAAGCTCTAAGACGTCTGTCTCCTGTGGGCATTTCGAATTCTGCCTGGACATTTCAGGTACTCATCGAAAAATCTCACTATGAAGACAAGATCTCGCACAATATCATGTGCACAAATGACCAATCACGACCTAATAAAGCTGATCATCGGATCCCGTTCTCGGCATATATACAGGACCTTGATTTCTTTTCCTTTGGTGTTGCATACGCAATGGGTGTAGTCAGAAGCACCACGTATTCCGATATGGAAGCTGCTTGCTGAAGCCAATTACACCGCCCCAGAAAGGACACCGGCAATATTTAAAAATTAAAGGTTTACGGTATTTTGGAACTATAAAAACAAACTGGCATCGTATAAAGAGTGTCGAATTTTGAGGTGCCTGAATTATCCACAGCAATAAGATTGACATTTGACGTCACCCTTGCTTGCTGTGGACGGGTCCCGTTACAGACGCAAGGTACCACCTAGATAACACATACAACAGGAAGTTATCAGGAGCCAATGAGAAAATGGAGTTAATTGAATAAAAGTGAAACTTGCCGCTCACAATCGTTTGGATGATCCCATCAGTTGACCTAATAGCCACAACAGCTTCTGGTCCACGTATACAACAAATTCGTGGTGCGGCTCACTTGACCAAGCATGAACGACGACATAAGAGCAGACACAATAATAAGCACAAAACGACGAAGTTTCGAAATCATCCGTTTGGGCTTCGCTGAACTTGACAGAGGGCGAACGTACCAGAAATAACCCGGATTCTTACTCAGCCTTGACGAATGGTCATGGTCGAAGCAGATAGAGGTACACGGCAACATCGCCATTGCACGTTAAGATAAATGCTACAAGATCTTAGAATTAATTAAGGGGAAATGAGACATCCACCCAATCGTAGCGATTGTTACAAAGGAAACCCTTACGGGTTCCTTTGTAGATCTTAGAATGACCGTAAAAGATCTTAGAATGACTGTAACATGTTGTTTTCAGGACTTAAATCAGCAAATTGTACCACAGCTACAAAATGAGCTTCTCGAGAATTTCAGTCTGACCGAAGCCAGTAAGCCTGCCAAGAAACGCAACACTGACATAAATTACTGATACGATCTTGACACGGTGAGGTGGGTCGTCACCATGAGAATCGGGAGACGGCGACGAAGGCGGGCATCTTTATGATGAAAAAAATAGAAAGAATGTAATCCCTTCATTGGTACATGATTGTCACTCTATTCGAGTCTCGAATGGTTCTGCCAAACACGGGAGCCAGGACGGCCTTAAATAACCCCTCGCGTACAGCCATTACAATCGGTGGAGAAGTCCCCAGCGAAAGGGTCATTCACTTTTCGTGGTCTTGTGGTAGTCGATGTCTGCTTGGGAAACTTGCCGAACTTGGGGACTTCATGGAAGTGTCCGTGCCTGGGTGCTCAGCGCAATCTTGTGTCCCATTGTCAGGTTGTGAAGTCGACGGCTTCTTTCTCTTTGTGTCCTCCCACTCGGTATCCGCTCAGGGCGTGGCAGGGGCCATAGGGGTGGCGCTGGAACGCTTCCTACACTTGAGTGGTTGAATTCCAGGCGGATCACAACTAGACATACAAGTCGGAGACCATGCCCTAATCAAGAAAGCCACGTGTGGTACCTCACTTGAACGTCAATTAAGAGTAGTAGAGGCTCGCGGAAAGTGGAATTACATTATATTTACCCCAGGAAACTACACTAGTTACAGCTCGAGTGAGCGCTAAGTCATCGCTGCCACTGTCGGTGATCACATATCATACAGAGAAGTAATTTTGCTTGAGGTTTATTATTGTACTGCAATAGTCTCCTGTCCCCGCTTTCTCTATCGACCCTTCTCCTTGAATTCTTCCTCATTCATTCAGCTGTAGAATAAAGTGCGTGCATGCGCAACGAACTTCCGAAGCAATTTACGTCTTGATTACTGGCCCCACACAAAAACTCATCATTGAAGCCAGGGGAATACACAAGAACTGCCAGGTAGAGTTCTTGTTAAATTTCGAATGCGAACCATCGCTTTTTATTTGCGCGATGCCATCCTACAAGATAGGACAGCTAAATATGGGCATTGAAGGTCACCAGAATAAAGTGAAATTGATCTCATTGTAATCTGCGTCCGACAGGCTCGTCAGAATGCAAGGTTGCGTGCTCCTTCCCGAAGATGGCCAGCCAGTGTGGTGCCAAGCTGCAGCCGGGGTCGCCGTGCAATGAAATGCGCGGATACTGCGACATCTTTCACAAGTGCCGCCTCGTCGAGCCACGGGGTTTCTTGACGCGGCTGCAGGCGTTCTTCTTCGGTGGCGAATCAGTGAACACCCTGTACGAGTTCCTCGCAGTGAGTGTTGCATACTGCATAACGTTACGAGATACGACGGCAATGGACTGCTGTATACGTAGGAAGTCAAGAAAAAGTGTTGTTTAAGATATCGCTGCGATCTCTTTGCCAACGCTTGTTATCATTTATTGTTATCAAATGGAGCGACAATGCAAGCTATTGTCGCCCCTTTTCAATTTCGTATGCTTCAATCTTGTTGCATCACATGCCACTAATGCGTTTCTGTAACTGCAAGGGCCAATTTCGCTAACAGTCATGTGAGATATGCTGCTCACGCTACTGGACATTTCACAGGCCATTGGCTCTACCGTTCCCGTGATCAAGTGAGTAACATGTCGAGCTCACACGATCAAAGCGTGACGTTTGAATCCCTCTGCCTGCCATGGGTACTCGTATTAGGACTATTGTCTGCGCTCGATGACCGGGACATCGAGCACAAGGAGAGACGATTTGTGCCTTTTAGGCACATTGTCTCTTCTCGCTGTCCCCCGGGCATCCAATCCGCGGGTGCCCGTTGCATTTTTTTTCTTTTTCTGTATTAGTGACATCGTTTTAACCACTAGTACCTGCGATGGGTGTATCTGCAAATAGCCCTTGCCGGAACACTCACTGAAGCTTCAATTCTTGTATTTTGGTCTACACCTAAATATTAAATCATAATTATTATCAGAGCAAGGCCTGTCGATACAGATTACACTTAGCTTTAAATTCAGCTTCAACGCTTTGCTTGGGCCGGTGTCCGTACCCAAACCATGCCCATCCTGCGCCGAAAGCAAGTAACCATTGACATCCTAAGCAGTTATCTTTCTTGCTACTGCTGGATTGTAATAAATGCACACATCGCCAGAACTGCATTCGTACAACGGTTTACTGTGACACGTCAGCAGTTTTCTCAATTGGTATACCTTGCTCATAGATGTGGAACAAATATTATTACTATTGCTTGTCTGCGCATACGAAAAGTGTAGATGGTCATGTGCGACATCAGCAACTGCATTTCTTTCAAGCATATCGTATCAACAGAAATATAAATACATATTTAAAAAAACCATAGGTATATTAGAAGGGAATTTTGGGCGAGTTTGTGGTAATTGATGTTTTGGAAAGTAACAGCGCTAAACGGACAAAGACTTGGGCAAAGAAGAAGCGATTGTTTCGTTTTCTTCTTTACCTAAGTCCTTGTCCGCTTAGCGCTGTTACTTCCCAAAACATGAACGCATACTGCAATTCAAGCGTGCTTATACTGGTGCTTAAAACTACGTTTTCGTTTGCAGGCCTATGGTCATCACTGAATACTCAAAACCAAAGATTCGATTATCGAGTGTTAGTATTTGTTGACGACTGCGTACACCCATGTTTGTATGACCTCTTCAATACCAGCGTACATATTTGTCGACACTTGCTCTAAAGCCATGTAGGCCTCAGTGGAAACTTCCGAAGCTTTCAAATCGCGCGCTTTTATTAGTCTGGTTTACACAGTTTCCACAGAAGGGCGCCATATGTCGGCTGAGGCGGCCGTTAAAGAAACTGGCTGCAAGCAGTTCATCAAATCGTTTCTGAACTTGGGTCAACATCTTCAGAGATGGCTTTTTGGCGTCAAGATGCCTTTTACGTCTCTATTCTTTTTCTGCGATCTCTTGAAGTAGTGTGGAATAACACGATTGCAGGAGTTCAGCAATTCTTTATTTGCTTGCCTACATTTTTTTTCTGCAGTGAAGAAGATAAGACTTCGCTCATTGTTCACTCCATGCTGTGACGATAAGACTGAATCGGCTGTTTCGAAAGCATAATTTTGAACGCTGAGCTAAACATGAGCTCTAAGAACTCTCAAGAAGATGTTTGACAAGGGCCGTGGTATGGCTGTTGCGTGTATTTTGAACCACGAAGAAAGCAGTTATACCCGCTACACTCTAAAAAAAGTTTACACCCTTTGGGGCTTATCTTGTCCCCCAACAATAATCGTCATCTGCCTTGCTTGCGTTGCCTCTCTTGAAAACTCGGTGCTCGCTACTTTCCTGCCGAGAATTCTGGGTCAACCTGACAACGTGCAAGCCGTTCGTGACTAGGACAAAATACAACTCAAAGGGTGTAAACTTTCTTTACAGTGTCCGTCTGCAACACACCATAAAACCAGTTGGAATGGGTACGTTTCTGTCTGGCTGCGTATATTTTATTATTTTTTTACCGTATTTATCACAATGCATTGTCTGGAAACCATTTTTCTGCTTGCTACTTCTCCCTCTTCTGAGTAATTTAGGCGAATTCTATGACTGTAGGGCACACCGTGGTAACTTGAACAGAATATTTTCATTTATCTTTATTCACACGCAGGACTAATGTATTGCAAGCAGACCACATTATATTTTCCGTGTTTCGAAAGTTCACTTTGGCGCCAAGCTATCGCTAAATTTAGTTCAACAATGCACGCTACGGCTTCTGCATTACTATAGCTTGCTTGAGAAGCCGTCACTGGATCACTACAGCACGCCACCTTTTTCATTATAAATTGTGTAAATTTATCCACAAGCATTAAACTTTCCATGGATATAACCCGATAATATTCCCCGCACGTTTACTACATTTGGTGTCACTGACAACTGTAGTTCTACCATGGATGCGGGTGAAATTCTGCCCCTTTCATTAAATACAACGCTCCGAAGCATATTATACGTAAATTTCCTGCCCCATCTTTCCAAGAAATATAAACAGGGCGACTCCTTCAATTCACAGAGGACGCAGGTGCTTCATATGACACGCGAGGAAGAAAGAGCACGAGTATTCAGTAGTTTTTACAAATGTCTTATTTGTGCGGATATTCTCAATTTCTAAAAAAAGAAAAATGAAATCTTCCACTGAATCTGTTAAGAAGCAAAATAAAGTACGATCGCATATGGTGCACTATAACAATGACATGGAATAAGAAACTGAAACAGCACGTGACAAGATGTATATGGTAGAGTGTATAGGTCGTTAACAAAACTAAGGGCTATACCACAGCCAAGTGTCATCGTTTTGAAGGAATCTAAACATGCTAAGATGAGCCGAGGGGCCAATTAATTTGTCTAAATAGATAAAGCGAATTCATAGGCTGCCCAAAGCGGGACATACCCACTCAGTGTCTTGCAATTATTGCGCATAAGTAGCTTCTAGATGTTTGTTAAGGAAATGGATCGTCTACGCTACATCCGTGGCTCCCCTGAACCAGACTCGTTCGGACGAGCCGCCCTTTGCATCTATCTATCTAACGGTAAACGTGAAGAACTGTTGTTTTCCTTGAATAAAAAGAATAGTCATGCATTTCTATTCCTAATTATTACAAAAATGCCGAACGTTCCCCGCGCATTACACATAATACCCACAAAGGGGGGGGGGGGGGTGTTATTTGTAAGGCTCCGTGTGACAGAATTTTCTCGGGACATTGGGAAACAGCGCGTAACGCTTTCGATCACGTTAACTTTTGACTTACTTTTGACAAAAACTTATATGTGCACAATGCATGGCCATAATGTTTTTTTCCATTTTCAACAAATTTGATTTTGGTGGCTTGCTTACTTCAGCGAAAAAGGCTATCACAAACACGCAAAAAATAAGTATCAAACGAGGGTTTGCTACTTACATAATTGCAATCTAATAACTCATCCAGAAACCCTCTTCATACAATATTGTTAACGCCCTCCTCATTTCTCATGTCGACAATCGGGATTACAGGTTATAACGACTTATATAAGCCTGAATAAACGGTTTGAGAATTTACCTAACTAATTTTTCGCAGATGTTCTAATAAACTGATGTCGTTGAAACGTTGCCGCACATTGGCCAAAGTTTTTGTGAAATACGCTTCCATAAATATTTTTCTGAAATATATTGTAACTTACACACTTCAAACGTTCGGCGTATGCTGCCATTCTCTGCAAATATAATATCGACACAAGTTTCCTTTTTCCAGGACCGGGGGTAAACTGTATAAGCGTTTTGTACAATACTTTTAAACAGGCAAGAACAATGGTTCATCAATATCTATTTAGCCCTAATCACCCCTAACATACACCACATTCACTATATATGATAGACATCGTGAAAACAGGCATTTAGCCTTATTACAGGTATTTAACATTATTACAGGTATAATCTATCATAATGATGAAATTGCGCCGTATTTCTGCATGCTCGTACTTCCTAGCGAATTTTCCAAGATTTTCCTTTTCTTTCTCTAGCGTTCCCCGCACGCTCTAAGGACCGAGACGAAATCATACGCCTCGTTTAGTGTGCACTATGGATGTACTTTTCCTGCATTATAAACAACAGTGCGCGCTCCCCAGCCGCTATATGAGTGTTACGAAATTGCAGCACCACCCTATCGTATCGTGCCTGGTGATCCTCGGCTCCTCCTGGTTCATGCTGCTCATATTTCGCTGCTTCGCTCTGCATACGCCTAGTAGCAACCCCCTGAAGAAGCCGCCTTTCAAGCTCAAGGATACACTGCGGCACCCTATCAACACCCTCGTCAGCGTGAGTGCCAAGCGCGTCAAAGCAAGCGTTGAATAAGCTGGTCTAAAGGGGACTTAATTATTTTGCTAAGCGCGGCCACAGGCCGTATCGGCGATCACTTTAGTGTGGCTAGTACGCAAAACACTGGTGTCTACCCGAGACATGATTCTTGGCGTACTCTTCCACTTGGCATTGAAGCACGCTGGCGTGTCCAGTGAATGCAACGAGAAATCTTGAGAGAGCATCTCCGAAAATGATCAGCTGAGAATACAACCACAAGTGAAGCGAGGAATATATGTGAAGCAAGGGGGTTGGTGCAGTTTTGGAAATTATGTACGGTAGTAAACATGTAAACAAACGTTTCTTTTTCCTTTTCTTTTTTTTTCGTGGGGCGATGAAAGCGACGAAAACAATGAAAGCGATGAAAGAAATTACAGTGCCTCTGCAAGGAACGCCCTTTTGCAGGGCACAGCAGGAATAGTTTTCAGTAATGTCTGGTTCGGGAAATGTTGCGGTCAACAGCACGGTAGATGTATGACCACCGAACTGGGTTGTGTTTCAATAAACATTTCATCCTTTTCTTTTCGTTCACAGAGCTGACGAGGGCTGTGCTGCCATCATCATGCAAGGGAACCGCCACCGCGTCAACACGAAGTGGGACGCGTTGTTAATGACTCCGTGATGAATTAACAACGCCCTTCAAATGTCTTGCCTTATGCTGGGATGTTCTTGATTAATATTATAGCAGTTGAATGTCTATTTCATGCATTTCAATTCTCTCAAGGTCTCCCCGATTCGTCTGGGCTATACTTTATCATTTTACTCTTTCTGAAATCGGAGCCTAAGATTCAGTTCAATGAGCTTCGGAATGAACCTTCGCGCTTTCTAGCGAAGTACAATTCAAAAATTGGGCGGATGCTTAAACTTGGCCTTTAATAGTGGAATGTATATGATTCAAAGATCCCTGACTGCTTCTCACGCTTCCCGGTAACGGCAGCTTATGTAACCGTAATGTGTACGGGAACGCTAGACACGAAGGCGGGCTTTCTGGTAGAAGCGCGACCTCTTGCGTGGGCCGATTCCGGAGGTGCTGCACAGCCATGCCAAAAAGTTACATCATTTTCAGGCTTCTGTTATTGTTTCGTACTTTTAATATTTAAGTCTGAGAACATTTAACACAAAAGGTATACAACTTCGGTGTTTTCTTTCATGGCATTTGTTCGTGAACCATCATTCTCAATATTACAACGAATAACTTTGTCAAGAATGTAAGACAAGGTATGAGCAAGTCTTGTGATAGAATGGCGTGGCAGTATAACCCGCATATACCGCATGTCATGTAGCTATGTGTAGCATACACAGATACCTAAGCATATACAGAAATTTTCGCTCACTGACAACTCCGCTAACACCGGCTCCAGCACCGGATTTGCTGCTACAACGTGCCCTTAACTCTATCGCGTTATTATTGCGCATTTCCCCACAAGCAGCTAATCTCTGCCGTCGCAGTGTAGTGCTTTTTGGTACCAGTAAGTTATGGAATAATATACCATGAGCAACTCGACTGGTGGTTAGGAGGAGAAATGTGCGCATTCATTCAGGCTGTTAAACATTGCTAACCTCGACTGTGCCCTCAGAACAACTTCAACTGCTATCTGGTTCAACTATACTGCGCTCACATCGATGACGCAGATTACTTGAACCTATTTCTCTTCACTGCTTGCTGCATAGAGTGAGCTTGGGTTTGAGATCCGGCCGTCCACAACATTACGTTTTTTATTGTTGTTGTCGTTGTTGCTGTTGTTAACAACCCACCCATAGTCATGTATTCGCGCTGTTGAATACAGTGGCTAACCAATGGCTATAGGGTGTGTCGCGTTGACTTTGCTCCTGCTGACCAGAACTAGTTTACTCTGATTCAACCACTTCTGGCCTACTATGTGCTGATAATATTTTCAACGTTCTGAAAAATAAGTATAAATAAATAACATACAATATGATAGATTGTGCTCCAGTTGCTGCGTTATATCGATAATACCAGCTGTAGGCAGGCAACACTCCTTTGATTTAATTAGAAGGCTGGTGCCACGACAGCAACTCTAGGGACTGGATGTCAAAATTACGATGCATATTGCTTGGCAACGTTGAAACATTTAAAAGCAATGACTGAGTAACAAGACGCGGTGCAATTTTACCCCTTGAGGCTTCTAGCAGACTTAGTAGAAATTAAATAGACGTTTACGTTTTTGTTACATATAATACTCATGCTAAACGTTATAACAATTACCATAAGGCTCATGTCAAATAATCCCGTATAAATGCTCGTAGTTCCAATATATTGTGTAGCTACATGCGCCATGTTATATGTGGTAACATGAGTGTCTTTATATGGAATCATCGAATGTGAGGCCTATGCGTTTATTTAGATACGTAGGGCAGACCCTTCGGTTGGGTACTGAAGTCAGGGCCTCGTACTTAGTCACTGGTGATAACTGGTACGATTTAATTTCGCAAAGCGAAACGGAAGCGATTACAGACACCGTAATATAGACGTCTTCGAATTTTTGAACCTATAACAATAGAAGAGATCAACAAATATTTTACAAGCTGCGGCCTCCTCTTCAGCTGCTGAACCACCACGCTGGGTGATGACGAACGACGTCTACAGGCAAGGGACACGGCACTCATGAACTGCAGCATTCCATTCATTACTATAATGGTGGTCTGAAACTGCGCCAAACATGCGTTTCATGTTTATTTTCGCAGAAGCGTAATTCACAGGCTGAAGTACAAAAATTATGACTACGAAACAGTAGCCACCGGCGCCGATGAAAGGACGCGACAAAATCGCTTCGCCGGAGCGATTCGATGAGAGAAGGGCAAGAAGGAAACACGGAGCGCGAAAAAGCTGGTCGAAGGAACGCAAGCAGATTGGGAGACGCTTTGCCAGAGCGTTAAATGAACGCTGGCTACACCACCAACGTGCAGCGTTCAGTGAAGGTTTAGGGATGGCTGCAGGTATCAAGCGAAAATTCGTCTGACACTGAAGACGGGCGGAAGGGACTAGTTGCAAAGATTAGAAAGTCGCTTAGGAGCGAACCCTAGGCCCGGAATGCGGGCAACAAGCCTACACTGTACTCTGCAGGCACGCACTACTGTGGAGCGAAATAGAAGGTACTGTCAAGGAGGAACTAACCTCCTCAATAGGTCAAGACATTTTGTTAACACAAAATGCTTTCGCGGCAGTACATGATAAACGCAAGTTAAAGAAAATGGGTGGCTTTACTTTTGACTTGGTGAAGGATTTTTGTTCGTCCTTCTGGTGTGTGTAATGCCGTTTACAAATGGCGCGCTGCATGTTTCTAATTCCTGCTTGTTTATGTGCTTATCAGCAACGGGATCGAATATATGTAAGCTAGATCTTCGAGTTTTCATCACAAACGTTCAAAACACTTTTTTTTTTGTACATAAAAACTTAATACGCTCACTGTATCAGTGTACGTATGCATGGAATTAGCCGTACAATAGCTCTTTTCTTTAGTTTTTATTCTGTCTGAATCGTAGAGCTTCTGACTGTAACTCTATGGTCTGAAATGTGGGTCTTATTCCCGAACAAGCAATGTTGCTCTGTGCCTAGGTTCACATTATAATCGCCATGCTTTGCATAGTTCACAATGGACACCGGGAAAGAGCAACTACATTGCGTGTATAAAGTATGAGATAATTATTCAATAATTATTTTCGATAAACTCAACTACCCTAGACAGTTCAAAATTGCTGCACACATAACACATAGATTGGTCTCCATTTCCTTGTAGTATGCGATCTCTGCCATTTATGGTCCTCCCACGGTAGCAGGTTAACTTTTTAAGCGTTCCATATAACGCTTCTAAAGTGGCCGAAAACGAGGTTTTATTTATCCCATAAGTGACAAGTACATTTCAACATTTGCCTGCACACTTCCCCTAGGAGTAACCACATTTCCTCAAAACAATGGGTTTGTGAGTAAACCAGGTTTTTTTTTTAAATATAAAACCGTGCAAACTGGAAAATAAGCTTTATGAGCGCGCTTTTAGTCGCGTTAACCTCTTCGCTGTTAAAAAAACAGAGTTAAATATGTAATTCTGAGCCCGTGAGGTTCAACATCGCAGCTTGTCGCTGGTGGCATAAAACACAACTGGCCTTCCCAACCGCAATCATAAATGAGTAGGCTAAATATAATTTCAAAGAAATATTAGGAGAGATTTTGTCCTTTTTAGACAGCGAAAGCAGACGGAAGTTCAACGCACTACGGTGCGCTGGAGAGAGCGCTGAGCATGTTGGACCTGTAATAGAGTCTAACTCGTTTTGGCATAATATTTCGGAAGTGCTGTGCACGCAAGTTCGCCTATTTTCCTTGAAGTTGTGATTGAGATGGAAGCACTGTGACTTGATCGAGGCTGCTGCTTTGCGAGGATCAACGTTCCAACACACGTGAAACGAGGAAAGGCTTTAATTCAGTAATTCGACTTATTCTTAAACCAGTAGAATTAAAAAAACTTCCGAATACAAAAAAAAACAAGAAATAGAAATGGGTGAAGAATATTCGCCTTAGGTGGTCACTGAATTATTTGGGCTAACTAGGAAATCATAAGGTGGGAGCACGGATTATTACAGCGAAGCTGTACATGGCTAGGGTTCCGTGCATTTTTCGTTCTCCGTGAACAAAAACCATCATCAATGGCTCATACCCCCTAAGCAATCACACTCGTGCAAGCAAGCAAAAAATGCAGTGGCTCATAGCCCCGTAAGGCAGAGAGGGGGGGAAAAGTTTATTGTAAAAAGTTCGTTGTCTGTCTGTCTGTCTGTCTGTCCGTCCTTGATGGGGTCTGGGAAGGGGGGGGCTGAGAGATTAACCCCGAGTACCCACCTCCCCATTCCTCAGACGGCGGCCAGTCCTTGCTTTTTGGCGGCGTCTTCGACCATCCGGACGGTCCAGAGCTGCTCTTCTGGGTCCAAGCTAAGCAGCTAAGTCTCCCACTGCTCGGCCGTAGTTATGATGCGTGCAGCGTCGGTGCGATGGGTGTGGGTAGGTGTTGGAGGGTGAGGCTTTGGGGCATTGCCAGATAATGTGATCGAGTACAGCGCGGGTCTCGCACGCTTTGCAGAGTGGGGAGTATGCATCGGGGTAAATGCGGTTGTATAGCACGGGATTTGCGAAAGCTCACGTCTGAAGTAGTCGTCAAGTGGTGGATGAGATTTATTCAGCGTTTTCTGCGCTCAGGGGTAGCGCAACCGTTCTCGGTTGTAGTGGAGGAGGATCTTTCTGAACATGATCATTCGGTCTCGTGCCTGACCGCGATGCAGAAAAGAGGGCTGGTCAGGATCTGAAGACGCAGTAGAATGATGATGTACCCTGTGTACGAGAGTTCGAGCGGCATCGTGGGCGGCTTTGTTACCAGCCAGACCTGAGTGACCAGGGGCCAAGATGGACTGGACGGGGCGTTGCCTGGAGGGAGGCGTGTCGGAGATTAACTTCTGCGCTTGGGGCGCTATCAGTCCTCTTGTGTAGTTGAGAATGGCCGTTTTTGAATCGCTGATGATGCAGTGCGCATTGGTAGAGGCGTAGGTCATAGCGGTGGGCATTTCTTATTCGTGTTTAGTGGGGAGTGTTGATGCGGCCACGGCGAGGCAATACTGCGAGTCCGCGACTACGACATCCGCCATGGCGTTCTGTTTGGGTCATTCCGCTGTGTCTATGTAGGCTACGTCAGCGGCTTGGTCGTAGCGCTTTTGTAGTCGTTTAGCTCTGTCTGCACGTCGCTCCTGATTGTGTTCACGGTCCATATTGCGAGCTATGGACAGGATCGGCAGGCTGAGCGCGAATGTTCGGAGAGACGGGTACATAGGTACAAATTGGATGGTGCAGGTTAGCCCTAGGGTACTTAGAATGTACCTGTCCGTGGTGGAATTTGCCAGTCGTTCCTATTGGCTAATACGCTGAGCTTCAATGAGTTCGTCTATGGTGTTGAATGCCGAGAGCGTCCAGTTTCTCGTTAGATGTGGAAATGGGACGATGTGGGGCTTGTTTACAGGCCCTCTTGATCCTCGTATTGAGTTTGAGCTTGTCCTTTGCACTGAGGCTAAGGTACGGGGCGACATAGGTTTTCCTGCTCAGGGCGTAGGTGGTTACCAGGCGTATCAGGTTGTTTTCTTTCATGTCGTGGTGTTGATTTGCGATGCGTGCAGCAAGGCGAGTGGTTTTGCGTACTTGAGTGTCTAATTGCTTAGTATCTCTGTGTTTCTGCCATTTTGTTGGATGCTTAAGCTAAAGATACGGATGCTAGGTACAGTAGGTATTCATTGCTGATGCACGTGGAGTTCTACCTCGGGGGAGGGGGGGAGGTCCTTGTCGTCGACCTCCGCAATTAGGCTTGTTAGAAGGAGCTCCGACTTCTGTGGGGAGCACTGCAGGCCGCGCGGTTCTACATATGCAACAACCTCGTTGATGGCTTGCTGCATCGTGTGTTGGATGTCCCATTCGCTGCCCCCCATGGCCCACAGGGTGATGTCCTCTGCGAAGAGGCTATGCTTGAGGTTGGGCATGCTAGCTAATGCAGGCGGTAGTCCGAGTAAGGCCACGTTAAACAGGCTACAAGCACTCAACAAAGTGAACAGTGTTTAAATTGTTACGAATCAAGCATACAACATGCAAAACAGCATGTCGTAAACTGTCCTTATCAGGGGCTCATACCCCCGCAAGCAAGAAAAAATGCCTTGACTCGTACTGCCGTAAGGTTCATGGCTACTCACTTTGCGTGAATTAGCTGCGATGACGCTACCCCTGTTGCCGTTGTCGGTGATTTCAATGTGGATGTGTCGGTACGGGAGTGGTTTATGCATTCCTTGTTGCAGACATATCCCTTGCAATGCCACACATACCTGGCCCAACCGACGACCCAGCGGCGTACGTGCATCGACTTTACATTAAAAAGGATGTGATTACAGCTGCGAGTGAAATAATGACCACCGATCAAGACAATAAATGAGTGCGCGTACCTTTTGTTACGATGATCACCCATCAAGACATTCAATGAGTTCGTACCTTTGTTCAAAATTATGTGTCACCTCCGTGTCGTGTGCTAAACAGCTTCGCTGGTCAACCACCTTCAGAGTGGAATGGCGCATCATTTTTGTTTTACAACTTCAAGCGCCGAACCTAATTGATTATTCTTGTCGTGGAGTTTAAATAAGGCTCCTGCGCTCATCTGAATTTTAACTTTACATGCAACGTCCTCAGTTTGAATACATCAATTCAGTAGTTGTGTATAGAGAGAGAACATGTCTTCCTTTCACATGGACTTGCCTAGGGAGGTAAGAAATGCACGGTTCACGCCGGACGCGGCTTAACCAGTGATGTTTCCAATGAAGGTCCTGAGAGATATTTCCTTCGACAGAGTTCACCACTGACGACTTCCACGCGTCCCAGAACTCCATTATTTCATTCATCAGTAGTCCAGAAGGTACTTGATAGACGAACGCGAAAACTAAGAACACAGCAGGCACCAGATGTGTCGCACAGCACTTTGCAAGGTTCCGACTACTACGCACCATACGCCTCACATAACGCGATATTGGTACCGTGCATACTACTTCCACAGTACAAGATAAGCATACAAAATAGGGTCGCTATACGGTTCCTCCAAATGCTGTGTTTAAAACACACTTATAGAAGCGTGAATAAATGCGCATTCGAAATATACCTTCATTTCAGAGATTCCTGTCATTGTAACCGGTAGGTGGGGTCTGTGCATTCATGCTGCCGTAAGCATTGGTCGACTCCACACAATTTAGAGAACAGATTTTGCTTTTCAGTACATCTAACACCACTGCGAGCACTGAACTCATGGCTCCATTCTATATGGAATATTGAAAGCGGTTCTGTTAATAAAAAAATTGGTTTCAGTAAACGGCACGCGTATGACGTCGAGACGGCGTTGCAGCGCACAAGTGTAGAGCAAGGCGCGGGTATGACTGATGCAGGGAACTCTCCCGGTGTCCAGGCTCTGATATTCGTAGTGATGAAGGCTGTTGCTAGTAGGCGGCGATTCCGACACAGCCTCTCGAGGAGTTTCCTGTCTCCGGAGTAGCCGGCGCTCTCTTTATTGATTTACATTTTTTTTTTTTGCTAGCTTCCGCTTTGTGCCTGAAACGTCGCGCCTGATCCACGGCTGTTTGTGCTTTTACTACAAGTAGAGAAAAAGCAGATTAGACTGTGTGCGTTAGCAGGGCAGATCTATCACAATGATAAACAGTGTGGAGGAAGAGGGTTTATTTTTTTTTAGGTAATCGAGGATAAACAGCACATTTACCGCCTTCCGAATACGAGCTACCGCGTGTGCTCCCGAACGCGACACGTAGAGTGCCCTGCCAAAATCTATCGCGCCCGAAAAAATTAATTCTTGAATTATGTTTCCTTCCGTCAGGCAAAAGCGTTTCGTTTCCTCTTTTCTAAGACCGCCGTGCTTTCGGAAGAAGGCGCGAAATGCCGAGATAACGTTGTCTGTCGCCTCAGTGTCAAAACTTGGAGACTTTTCGGCGACATCTATAGCATGACCGCTTTATACGACGCTTCTATTCGCCGCTTCCTGATGTGCAACGCGCATTCCTGGGGAGTAGTATTAGAGGGCGGTGGAGGGGGGGGGGGGGGCGACTGAGGCGATTAAGGGCTACATTTGGAGGGCTCGCTTTATTAGCGGTCGCTTATTACACCCGAATTGTCTTCACGCTTCGCGCCTTTCCATACGACTCGAGTATTTCCTCCTCCAAAGTGAAAGCTTTCCACGGGGCTATTTCGGTATGTCGGCCACACTCTCGAGCACTTTCCTTTTCATTTTAGAGTCCATTGATTTTGAAACAACGAGAAGATAAGCCTGCAGCGAGAAGCAGATAAAAAGTTCGGTTGCAAAGCGCTTGAGAAAAGGCGCACTCAGCAAGAAAGCTGGAGATATACCTCGTCGTGCTTCTACTGAGTTACTCCGTCGTGAGTAACGCAAGACGTACGTTCGTTCCATTACCCTATCAACGCCGACTGTATTCGTTTCCGATAGTTGATCTCGACGTATTTATCGTATTCGTACTACTTGGTGCACAAAATGACTATTTACTGGTGTGCATAACGGCTGTTATTGCAAGCAGAGCTGGTATCACTGATATAATGGCGGAGCCTTGAACTTTTGAATCATTAGACGTGTATCCATATCATCAATCCAAGGATGCCGGGTGCAGCATAAAATAGGTTTTGTGATTGCTACATACGGCCAGCGTTACATGATGTAAAGATAGTGCTAACTATATTCTTATATATAGTTGCAAATTGCTGTAAAAATAATTTAATAAGATAAAGACGTGCTTGAAGGTGTAAAGATAGTGGTAACTATGTTCTTATATATAGTTGCAAATTGCTGTAAAAATAGTTTAAGAAGATAAAGACGTGCTTAAAGCATTCGTCCTTTTAGTGAAAATACGTATAAATAATACCCGAAGGGTAGAATTCAGATTTCTGAGGACTAACGTAATTAATTATTTTATGAAGGTCATAGCGAAAGCTGGTTTGCCAGTCCGAGCATAAAAATAAATACCTTACAGCATAACTATTGAACTTCGCAATGAGTTGAGTTTTCGTTTAGAATTATTAGGCATTTCCAAGAGAGCCCAAATAAATCGACAAGACATAAAAACAGACAATTAATTCATCGTCCCGTATCGATGTCCGTATGGTTCAATATTATTATACCACACTGTATGGCCGAACGTAAAGTGAGACAAACACTTTCTTCCATTGCTGAACATTTTCCTGATGCATTCTTGAAATAGAAAGTCTTCGCACCATTCTGTATTTCTGCAGATACTTTCATTGCTACAGCCGGTGCTTTCGCAGACTATTTCATGCATGCTCACTTCCATGTGCAGGAACATGAAAAAAAGATCAGTACCCTACCACTTGATGAAAAAGGTCGCCCAGTGAAGCTGTGCATGTGGGCCCCTTAGTGGCGAACTGCAACTCTACCGCGGGCCGGCGCGGCATTGCACTATCTTTCGGATCGGCCCACGTATGGAGAGTACTTAACGCCTGCTTCACCTCCACCGCGGGTCAGCCCGGCGTTGCACTATCTTTGGGATCGGGTCACGTATGGAAAGTGCTTAACACCTGCTTCACATCTACTGCAGGACGGCCCGGCATTGCACTATCTTTGGGATCGGCTCACCTATGCGGAGTACTTAACGCCTGCGTCACCTCCGCCGTAGGACGGGCCGGTATTGCACTATCTTCTAGATCGGCCCACGTATGGGGAGTGCTTAAGGCCTGCTTAACCTCCACCGCGGGTCAGCCCGGCATTGCACTATCCTAAGATCGGCTCGGGGAGTGTTCGACGCTTGTTTCACTTTTGCCGTGGGTCGGTCCGGTATTGCACTATCTACGGGATCGGCCCACGTTTAGGGAGTGCTTAAAACCTGCGCCACCTCGGCTGCGGGTTGACCTGGTATTGCCCCCTCTTCCGGATTTTTTTTTTACACACGGACACGATGGTGAGTAAAGTAGCCCTTATTAGCTTCGCGGTAAAAGCAATGCTACATGAGAATGACTGCGTTATGGAAACTCAGAATTTCGGTCAGATGAAAGTGTGAGCAGGATAGATTAAGAAAAAGAGAAATCATCACAGAATGCTGGAGACTAGATATGGTGAACAGGAGTAGGACAAAATACTGTGGAGCTACACAGTCAAGATTTCAACAGGCCGACTTGTCGAAACGCTGGCTCCAATAACGGGCCTCTTCAGATCACTGTCGTTAGTAGACTAAGGATATATTTCTGTCAGCACGTAGTAGTATCAGGAATAGTGAAGCATTGCAATATAGTAATGAGGAATAGATGATTAACCGTTAAGCGAGAGCATTTCTTGCCACGCTTAGCGATCATACATGTTTAGCTTTCAGAACGCTAGTCGTTCGAAGATCTGTCAGCATTGGTGGCATTACTCAAATTTCGTATTGGAAAGAGCACGTCTGCGCTGACAAGTGCCCCGGCGCTGTTCACACCACGCAGGTAGTGGATTGACGCCAAAGGTGGGTTTTTTTTTTATCTTCTGTATCTGTGTCCACGCGACCTACGTGCCAATGACGTCACAGGGCTTACATATACGGCAGTGAATGAACGTCCGGGGCTTCTTGCGTGTCTTAGAGAAAGGGGCCTACACCTGAGTGGTTATGAATAGCGGATGTCCTGGTGGCCGCAGCCCGCGGTAAAACGACAACACCCTCCCCCATGTGTTCCGAAGAAAGAAAAGTTGAGCGTCGCTTATTCAGTCTATTCGAACGTTATTGCTACTGAAACGGTCAATCAAGATACGGAGAGAAAAACAGACGGGTAAAATGCTGGGACTATAATTTCTCCACTAGAAAGTTCACCAAATATGCAGCTTATTTTGGATGCAATAGATACCGCTGCTCAATGAAGAAACTGGGTTAAGACGCCGCATCCAGCAAACAACCTCTTCTTGTAAACAAGCCTCATTCCAAGTGCGCATTCTTTTCGTGGTTAGCGCGCAAGAGGTGGGCTATGCTGCATTGTTTGCTTCCGGTTGGTCTTCCGGAAGCATGTCGTGGGACAAGGAAGTGGTGCAATAGATGACGTAATGCTGCGATGAAAACGGAGAAGGAAGAAAAATGTGTTATTTCAACTTAATAAAAAGGTAGACGGAAGTGCTACAGCGTTGTTAATGCAGCACACGCAGCAAATAAAAAGCCAAGAAGCTCTTCAAGGAAGGTCGGCAACCGGAAGCAGGTTACGCGAAGTGAAGATCGCCAAAATCATCGCCGGTCTCCAAAAGCTAGAGCCACCGTTACTCTAAGGAGGCTGTTATATAAAGGAAGGGGGGTCAATGAGCACGGGGCTCGACGCGTCGACCTAGCCTGGTTGAGCACTGATACGTGCCAGAAATAAGTGCGCATTTCTAGAGCACCCGACTTTGCCGATACGTATGTTACAGGCTGTATTAATAAAATCGAGCGCTTTCTCGTTCAATTGCAGTGCAATTCGCGGAAAACCTAGGGCTCCTCACAAGGCAGTTGTCTAACAAGGTTGCAAACATTGATTTTTTGTGTGCTAACCATCTGCATACTCGGCGCGAAGAACATGGAGTGCAGTGGCATCGGTATTACCTTTGTTACGTTCCAAGTGCTACACTAGACATGCTCCTCAAAAACATCTCCAAATGCTGCTTTAGATTAACCTTAGATGTATAATGTAAACAGTTTAGAAAGACGTTAGACAAAACAAAACGTGATCTAAAAGTCCAACAAAAACAAACTAAAAAGAAAAGAAACGGAGTTTCTACCATATCCGGTAGCGTGAGAACCGTAAACGAACCCAAATGCGATGAACACGAGCAGTCCCCATCAATACATGAGTTTAACAATACAATCCAATGGAATAGGTAAACAACATAGAAAGATCCATATAACGCAGAAAAAAATATTATGCAACACTAAGAACATGAATGTACGTAAAATAATTATTCAAGCGTTCGTGGGTTATGACACGTTGATGCACTCTAACAAGGTTGGCATGCAGGGCTGCGTGAAATGATGATTCCTTAAGAGACAAGGCTTGAAGGTAAAGAGTTCAATTCGGCAACAGTTAGTCCGGGCAAGCGTTAGTCCGGGCAAACATAGGTTTTACAGTATGAATGTGATCTTCGCAGATCGTGATGTGAGGAACGAGGCGAATATGGGCTCAAGCGAATGGAATGTTGTTATGGTGAAGAATACGGGAGAACGACCAACTTGTTAATTTCCTGCGCATGTAAGAAAAGAAAAATTTAGTGATTCCTTTAAGGCGAACACACCTTGACAGCGAGAGTATGAAGATAATATGGACCGTGCAGCTTTATTTTGGATTGATTCGAGTACATTCGAGAGATAACAGCGGTCGGACAGCCAAATTATGGACGCATATTCTAAAGAGGGCCTGATAAGAGAACTATATGCGTGAATTCTAGAAACTGCATTCGCATGATGTAAGCAACGTTTGAGGTAACCAAGCTTTTAAAATGATTTTGTGATAATTTTTCAATGCGGACATTCCAGCTTAAATAGGAGGCAAACACATCACCTAAGTTCTAGATTGAAGATGCTGTGTCGATAGCATTACCGCATACCTTATACTGGTCATAGGTAAGTGGAGTAATAGAAGCGATCTTTACGTGCTTGTTTTGGCTATGTTAATTCTCATCTGCCTTGTGTCACAAGCTTTCTTAAGCCAGACTGCAGCACAGTGACGTCGGTAGGGCAGCCCATTTCATTACACAAGACGCAGTCATCTGCGAAGATGGGCATTTGTGAAGTAGCACTAGTTGCGATGTAACTGATGAAAATTAAACATAGCAGCGGACCAAGGTCGAACCCTTGAAGTCCCGAAGTTAAGTCAGTGTGTTTAGAAAAGTAGTTGTTTAAATTGATTACTTTAATTCTGTCCGTTAGGAACTCCTCTATCCATCGCGTTGTGTTATATTCAAGCTCCAGGTATAAACTATCTTAGCCCCCTTCGCTACGCACCTTCTCATTATTATCTACAGTCAGTCCAACAAACACAGCTTCGCATGGTGAATTCAAATTCGTTGACGTTGAGAAGAACAATACACTTTCGAAAAGAAGTGTACCAGCAGTACAGAATACGTAGTAGTCACTTGAAAACAAAAAAGGCCCGACGTCGCTCTTTTCAAGTCTGTCCTTAGTTTAGCTCGAGACCGTTTGCCTGGTCTTAAAGGAGATCGCAGAGGCGCTGAGCATCCTCCATCCACGCAGCGCAAGATATGTTCCACTGTAATTTCTTCACACTTTGGCTACTTGAAACTACTTTATATTGGAACGTACGCGCGAAAACAATGTGCTTTTTGCAAGATCGTGAGAGAGAGAGAGAGAGAGAGAGAGAGATTTCACTTAGAGTGGCTTCTGGAACCTTCTGGACGCGGATCGTCTCAAGAGACACAGAATCAGCTCTACTGAGCAAGATAGCTTGCTTGCTCAATTGAAATATTGTTTAGCTGAGTTGGTATGCCAGTGCGCTACTGAGCTCGAGATCCCGGGTTCTATTCAGAACATGGCAGCCGCATCTTGGTTGGGGTGGAATGTAGACACGCTCGCGTACTTGGACTCAAGTATGTGTTAACGAAACGAATGCAGTCAAAATAATTCCGCAGTCCTCCACTACATGGCGCGCCTAACAATGAGATCGTGCTATTTGCCCGTAAAATCCCAATTCAATTCAATCGTGAATTGATTTTGACGCACCGAGCAGCAATGTACTGTAAGCCTTTCGTTCTGCTCTTCGCCGGCGTCACACATCTCTTGCGATGCTTACATTTGCTGGTTTCAGTAGCTAAAGTTATTCGTAGGTGTAGAGCTTGTGCCGTCCCTCTGTGGTTATTTTGCTGTGTTTATCCCAAATTTGATATTCTAATGACAAAAAGAACTACTTTTTTCTTCTGGAAATGAAAAATGATCCCATGCAAGAAAGCCTGGTCGCTTTATTTTTTTAAGCCAACTTCCCCTAATAAATGAAGGCGAATTGCCGAAGCCACGTCTTCGTGTTTGATGAGAACCCCACCTCTAGAACCTAGGACAGAAAGCTGGGCTTGTTAAAATGTAAATCTTTTGACACACTTCTAGTGCTCAGGAGAAAACCGGAACACTTAGACGAAGAGAAGACATCAAGACAGGAAATGCTTGCAGCGATCCCTTTTCCCTTCCCCCTTTCGACCTATGGTATTCTTTTAAACGTCTATCTATACAAACGCAAAGCCCCAAAGGCTGAGACAACACCCATTCCAGTAGAATCCTTGCAAGGTCGCTATTAACGATTGTGTTCTTCTCGGCCGAAGGTCAAAGCACCTGTTTTCGTTGGCTTTCGGTTGAATATGTTTCCATAGGCCTATGGCCCCATCAAATGTAAAAGAGTACAGTACACGTAGAGAAATTTGCATTTCGCAGATTATTGCTAGGCATCAGATTACGCTACTCCTTTCAGGACATCACACTCAGTCAACCGAGCGTGGCTTAGATAACCAACTTAAATCCTCGGCACTCGTATCAACGGGCCGTTGAAAGCTGCGAGTTAGTTTGCTCTCAAGTCCCGAAGCACGAATAAATATTAACTACACCACTTCGAGTGCACTCGAAGGCGTAGGTTTCTCCGCTTCCGGTAACAGACACCACTGACTCGTCGATTCCTTCGTCCCCGTACCAGGCCTTTCACCTCGGACGAAGCCGGTCGCCATTCCACATTTACCCGTCGGCTTGGAAGCACTTAGATTCGAAGGATAAGAAAATCAGATTGCTGAGCGCACAATCTCGAGGCATGCGCTCAGCTTTCTGCACATCAGTGGTCGGTCGGAGCCTTTGAAGACAATGAGAAAACCAGCAAACAATGCGCCCAAGAAAACTGGGCCACGCCTCTCCTAACGTCGCTTTCGACTCCGCGATATTCACCGGCATCGCAAACCAATCTCGACCATCCCTCGCGGTCCAACGCGTGTAATCCACCGGGACACGATTCGTCAGCCCGAGCGCGCAGGGAGGCGAGCATCTGGCTTCAGTCTTTATTTCATTCTTTTTATCCGGAAGGAAGTGTGCGCCGCTGTAGCGATAGCATCGACACGAAGCGAAGAAGTGGATGAAGAACAAAAGCAGACGCGATTGGATCGTGCAGTGTCGCTTCCGGTGCTGTGGACAGAAACTGAAATAGTGGGGCTGTCCCCAGGAAACCGCGTACGAAGTGGGTTACCTCGGGGCGTCCGTCGTCAGTGGAAACGCGAAGAACGTCGGAAACTCGGAAACGAGCAATCGCTGCGATGCAGTCTCAAGACGCCCGACGGGGTGCCGCCATGCGACGGGCACAAAACGGGGCGGTGACCATTTCAGTGCTCGTAACTTTCCACGCTGCAACATTATTGCAAAAAGCGCGCTTTCAGTGGAAAGCTTCTGACTCTTCACTGCAGATCGATGGAGTAGTAGTATGGGCTGCAGTCGTTTAAACGTGAAAACCAGTTTGATAGTTCACTGTACGTGGCAGAAAGTTGAGCGTTGTCGAATAGCTTGTTTATCACATTTACATACGCGTTGCCCGCGATTCAATAACGTCCTGTGCATGCTTACTTAATTTGTTGCTTTTGTTTTTTAATATGCAGATCGAATACGTACTTCGAATAACGATTCTAGATGCAGAGCGGGCACCAATGTTCTCCCTGCCACTAATTGTACCTAAGTATTGGCAAGGGCTTGGTAATCACATTATCGGTCACTGCCGGCAAGATGTTAGTACGCTTTCGCTACTCCAAAGTCAAGTGACGTTGCATTAACAGCAGCTCTTTTCTTATAAGCAGATGGTTTGAACTAATAACATGCCTGAAAGATATATTCTTTAACGAGTTTAACAAGTTTGGTTGGAGGATGGGCTGTCGAGGCGATGATACGGCTTCCTGGCTGACCGGTGGGCAGGCGATTTCCTGTCACTCTGCCAACCCCACAGAACTATATTCCTTTCTTAGCTTAATTCTCCACAATTTACAATGTAGTGTCATGAATATCAGTTTTTGGGGGGAACAGTAGTTCTAATGTTGACATTACTGTGTCCATGTCTCGTGCGCAATGCGGATACTTGGAAACCTTTCCGTGCTCTTTAAAAAGGTTACGTCACTCTCGGTAATGCATTGTGTAACCTGTAGTATATTATTGCGATAAAAAGAATCTAAGAAGCCTGATTAGTTTGTTATTTTTCACCATCTTGAATAGGACGATCCAGTCATTCTTAGGTGTTGTTCCTAAATGCAGTAGACAGATGTGTTCCATGATTGCCAGTGGGAATATATAAAAGAACGCCATGAAAACGGCTGTGTTATCACCAGATGCCAACAGGCACAGTGGAAGCAGAAATGACTGTTTCGCGATATCATGCGTTCTGTGACAGCGTTATGTGCTAAATAGAGACCACAGCCATCACAGAACCATTTACATACATGAATGCGGCTATTCCTAAAGAGGACGGGAGGAGAAGAACCTTTAAAGTCTCTGTTATTGTTATCATTAAAGTAAATGCAGTCATTCCGTTGTCAGAAGGCAACTCGGCGTGACATGTCTCCTTGCTACACTTTAGGGGAACTTTTACTTCCCGGCCCAGTCTAACTTCCATTGTGCAAATACACGAAAAAAAAAACATATTCTGTTATCAAGCAGAAATTGAGCACAAATTTGGTGTGTAGTTCTGGCCGCTAATAAACACAAGTTTTAAGCATGCAGTATAATGGCCGTCATGAAACTGAAGGAAGTGGTAAAAAGCCCCGACAATTCGAGTTATGTAATTCTGAAAAAAACTTATGCATGGACATATTTATTCATTGATTTATTTATTTGCAGTAACGTTAAGGCAAAATTCATTATAGACGAGAGGGGCTACATAGACAAAGGTAAAATGTACATAATATGTATGCAAATACACAGAAAGCACGCTACAAATACCAGATAAAAATTAATGTCAGCTCACTAAATATATTTCATGACCAACATTTCTGCAATACAAAATGGAAGGATAGCAGCTCAATACGCACATTATTTCGAGGTATCATGGTTACGTTATTAATAAAAGTTACGGAATGTGCCACTCACAAAACAGTGCAAAGAGTAGTTGTGGTTCAAGCAGTTTTAAATGAAGCGGTATTTGTTTATACTGACCATTGTCTGCGGCAATTAACAAAATTGTGTTATCTCTTACTGTTCCCCGCCAGCAGTGTTGCGGAGCCTGTGTGTTTAATTTCATTAAAGTTTGTAACGGTAATGGCCATAAATCAATATAACGAGCAAGTGTAATAAAAACTTCGGTAATATTCGTCACTACAACTCGGCCCTTAAATTTCCTTCTGAGTGATGCAAAAGTTACTGACGATAACGGTTTCCACGTAATAGCTTTTCCGGCGTGAATCTTCAGACCACATAAACCGCTTTGAGGGACTCCTGGTCATGCACACTTTGTTTGCTAAGCGAATCTCACAAAAAAAGACCGTTCTAAAGCTCCTTGGTATTGGCGTACACTAAACTAATGTTGCACAGTACGAGAAGGCACCGACAGGTGCTGCATTAAAGAATCCAGTATGACGCTGAGAAACCCTTAGATTGTATTCCGTAAACAATTCTAAGATGTAACGTCGCGAAACTATATACAATGGGTTATGAGAGCACCAGATTGATTTTGACCACCTGGAGTTCTTTAACGGGCGCCCAATGCACGGTACGGAAGCACTTTTTTTTTTGCATTTCACTCCCACCGGAATGCGTACGCTGCCGCTGGAATCGATCATCCGGGACCTCGATCTCAGCGGCGCAGCGACTGAGCTGCTACGCTGGACGGATTACATTCCGTAACTTGCGTTTGTATGGACACGAATTAACCGCGCTAAAGTGCACGTGCCGAAAGCATTCAAGAGGCTCGCCCGTTTGGTAAATCAAATCACTCCTGTACACATGCTCGTGTCCGCGTAATACAGGTCCAGAAGACGTAGATCGACAAATCGACGGCGGCGCATGTACTTAAGCTAACCCGAGTTGGCAACTAGAACAAAATACACTCATACGTGGCGGCTCCGCCTTGACGTGTACGGCGCACTTTTAGTGGATCCACGCAAGATGAAGTTCGTGAAAGCCGTTAACTCGTTCGCAGAGAGGACACTGCCGGATCGATCACTATTCCTGTCAGCAGGCAGTTTTCCTTCATTTCCTCTTCCTCGTTGTCTATCAGCTGCGCAGACTGAAACAATGTACCCTTACTAAACGGAGCCCCTTGTACAATATCATCCGGGATCCCTGCTGAAGCAGCTCAAATAAAAGCAGTCTTAGAGCACACAAAGGAGAGAGTGCCTGGGCCATTATGCAGTCACACGACCTTCCTACGTGAGGGGTCTGCGGGTGCCGGAGGAAAGTGCGTCTCGCTGAGTTCTCGCGAACAGCCCACATAACAGGGACGCCAACACAACGCGTCGGCGCGCACCGTTCATCACGCCGAGTTCACGAGGTCGTGCCGCGCTGTTGATGCTCCAGCTTGCTATAAACGAGCGCCTCGAGCACCAACACTGTCCGGCGAGCTACGTAACACACGCATGCGCACGAGACCGGGGTCGGGTCACAACTACTACTACTAGGTCCGGTCGTTCTTCGAGGTGACGTGTTATCCGGCACCTTTATACTGCTTAATCCTTACTTTTTCTTTTCATTTGTCGCTGGCTTGTTGAGCCTTGGTGAGATGGCCGCGCGGACTTCCGCCATCTATTCTAGGCACAGGCGCAGCGGCAGGCAGTGGCGTGGGTCTCTGGAAAAAGGGTTGCCGCCCCGTCCGCCCGCAGCCTGCGAGAGCACGTCCGAAGAGGCAGCACCCTAAGGGGGCCGAAAGAAAGCGCTATGGTGAGCCGAGAACAGGTTCGGCACTGGAAGCGTGACAAATTGCCGGACGCAATTCGAGCGTGCGTAAGCGTGCGCATACAAGCAGACGTGACTGGTAGATTTTTGTTGCGCGATCTGTTGCCCATTGCGTCAGCTACAATGCCTCTGTCGGTGTGTGTGTGTGTGTGTGTACGCTTACGGGATGTCGCTTGTGTGGGCGGGGCGGAGTCGAACGCTCTGTGACGTCGAGTGTTGTACAGCGGGGTAGCCGCGTTGTTGTTCGGCCGATGTTTTGAAAGGAATTAAGGGCGCAGCCGAAAGGCGTTGCAAAGGCTGTTTCTCGTGAGAATCTCTGACCCAGATGCGAAGTAGAGGAAGGTTTGGACGGAAGTGAATGCGGGTTGAGATTACGCCGAGGCATTGACGGGGTTGCCTAAAATACGCGCTGGCGATATATTCAAAACTCTTCTGCGAAGTGCGGGGTCTGTTGGTTCTTGTGTAAGAGCTGGATAGGCATTTTCAATACGCCTATCGCGCAACACGATGGGATGAGTCCTCCACTTTTTCAGGAGAATGAATGATGCGTGGAAGGATTGTTTGTTAAACGCATTCTGCTCCTCTGAAAAAGAAACGGTGTATGAATGCGAATGCATTTTGGCTCATGTGTAGAAAGACTCATTGTATGCCGATAGCTAACAACGCGTTAGATTTTCTTTAACCTTTTAAAATCCTTATTTGTGAGCACGAACTAAAGTTTCGAGTGCTTATTTCAGTTCGAAAGTAGCATTCTCTACAGCTATACGTCATATGAGAGGCGTTCGCGAATTGCAGAACTAAAAGTAATTACGAGAAACTTCAACGAACGCTTGCGAACTCTCCACGGCCGACCTGTCGAATGTGATTGGCACCGAGCTGTACACTTCTTACGCGTACAACTTTTCTCTGCGATAACTGATCGTCATCGTGATCATCATTCTAGTTTGTATTCACTGTTGGACAAAGGCTTCTCCCTGCGATATTCATTCACTCGTGTATTGCGTCAACTGACGTCATTACCACGCCTGAAAATGTTCTAAATGCCTCACACCACTCTTCATCGACTGCTGTTTCTCTACCCTTAGTACTGCCACTCGACCACTTTAAAAGACCACTGGTTGCCTGCTCTCTGCATAGTATGGCCTGCGCCATCCCCTTCACCCTCCTAAGCAAAACCAGAACATCGCCTGTTCTGTTATAAAATGTAGCTTTCACGGCAAAGTGAAGAAGTCCAAGGTGCATAGAAAGTAAGTAGTTGCAGTGTACTGTGACAGGTCTTATTTCCTGCGTTACCCCCGCACCCCCCCCCCCCCCCCACTCCTTTCGCTTTTGCCACCTGGACGGCATAACGTATGGATAACTTCTGCCCAATTGTTTTCCATTGCAATAACTCATCGCTCCTTGCCAGACGATTATTGCAGTGACACAAGCGGGACGATGCGCGGATCAAGGAAGTCCGTAAAATTACATAGCCAAGTATTTTGACACTGTGCCATACGAAGTGGCGGAAGACAACATAAAAAGATCGCCCGAGAATATTGTTGCGACCTTTATGATGAATAAACATAAACATCGCACGAGTTTACACATTTCACAGGACGTAAATAAACAAAAGTTGTCGCGTCGTCGTCAGTTAATTATGAATCATTTGCTTACTGCTTCATTAAATATTCGCCTCACATGGACATATACGATGGATATGGATATTCTTCACTTCATTTTTTCCTCCTTAAGCTGCCCCGGTTGCTTCAAAAATTCGCAGGGCGCTTAAGCTTCGCCTTAAATAGTGAAACGCCGATAGCATTCAAAGATACCTGACTGCTTTTCACGCTTCCCGGCAACTGCAACTTATGTAACCGCACTGTTTACCGGAAAACACTGGCGGTGAACGCTATGCGCGAAAGCGAGCTTTCTGGTAGAAATGCGGCCTCTTGAGTGGGCCGATCCCTGAGGTAGCGCACAGCCACGCCAAAATAAATTAAAATTTTTTTCAGATTTCTGTTGTTGTTTCGCACTTTTAATATTTTAGTCTGAGAATATCTAACATAAAAGGCATGCCCTGTCGGTGTTTCGTTTCGTGACATTTGTTTGCCAGCTGTCATTGTCAACTTTATCAAAAAATGTAAGACAAGGTATGAGAAACTTTACTGATAGATAGGCGTGGCAATACAACCCTAATATACCGCATGATATATAGCAAGACACGACATATACATATCGGTAAATATTAGCGGTAATTTTTGCTCAAGGACAACTCCACCGACGCCGACACCGGATTTTCTGCGACAGACGGCCCTTAACACCATCGCGTTAAAGTATAGCCTGAGTAGGGAAGGATTCCCGCCGGCGTACAATTTTTTCTGGATTTCTTCGTTTCCTTTTAACGATTCTGTTTTACTGCGACATCACTTATCGGAGTGATGCTCTCATGTAGTCCTAAAAAGAGAAAGAGGATATCCCGTCGCAGCGGCCTGGCAACAAAAGCAAAACTGTTGCGTTCGACCCAGTTCTACAGCTTCCTCCGCCGATGAAGTCCAATCTGGCTGGCGCAAGTTCCTCGACTCACGCTGTGCTTTGTGACCCCTACAGTACAGCGCACTTTGGCGCCGACAGTTCCTGTGACTAAAAAAGGCGCATACATGTTAGGCGCTGTACGCCACACTGATCACAGCTGTGTTGTGATACAGACCCGGCTAAAAGAAAGAAGATACTTTTTAGTAATATTCTTATTATTATTATTATCACCCTCAGGGCACGCGATGCGGCTGAACGGCCTATTTCTATTTATCATTCTTTCCCAGAAGATAGCATCAAATTTCTTTCTGCGACCAGGTTGAAAGAAATTAAAGAAGAATGAGTAAATGCAAGTAGGCTTTGTTTTACGCAAGAAAGTATAAGTTTTTCATCGACATTTGTTAAATAAATCACAGTCGTCTAGTTGTTTGTTAAGTGAGGCTAAACATTGATCGTCAAACGGACGCTGGATATGTTTTAAACAAAGGAAATAAAAACAGTGAGGAAGGCAGAATCGGAGATCAGAATAAATGATAGATTTTTTGTCACTTATTACTGGCGCCTAGTCATGGCGATGACTTCGAAGATGCCATACTTTCTGAGTTTGCGCATGGGGTTGGTCACCTGTTCACTTCGGTCCCAGGTCCCAATGGAATCACTTCACAATAACAAAACCATCATTTAAACTGTTGCTGCAGGCTTGCTCACTATAAACTATTATTGAGTTCTTCCTGAAGGGACAAAGTTATTATTTTGTCCTGGTCCCGCATTAGACAAGAGTTCACCGATGTCTATAACTTTTAACCGCATGGAACCCATAGAAAGATCTTGTGTGGCTGTATAGCTAATTTGATTATAGGGAACGTTGAGTTGATCACGATTCAACCTTAAGTTGGACGTGTATGCTTCATTCTGTGAGCCTACGTCGACATGGAAAGCAGAATCCAACTCCTTCAATACCAGCAACTACATGAATATTTCTAAAGCCTGTCAAAGTGTAGAACATGCGAGTTAAATAATTGTTATTTAGAACGTTGATCTTCCAAAGTACTTTGCCGCGTAGGTACATTTATTTTTAGGTGGCAGAAGATTTTACTGCTCTCTGTACGGGTTGTTTTTCTTAAAGTACAAGCAAAACATTTTATCGCAAGGCGGACCACATGGAATTTATTTTAACTTCCCCAAACGATATGCACTCACCCTACCAAATTTGGCAGTAACGTCTGTGTAGCCTTAAAGCTTGGCTTGATCGTTTGAGCCTCTGCCTTAATGTAAGCAAAAATCAATGCCGTCCTAGTTTTCCCTGAAGTTTCTCCCGTTAAGATTACGAGGTTTTGCTTTCAAATCATTCTACAAATAGAATATATCAGGTGTCTCGGCGTTACGTATTACTAAGATTTTAGCTGGCACCGGCCCGTAGAATATTACACCCAAAGGGGCGAGCAATGACTGAGCAATGGCCACCCCACAATTGCACAGGCAAGTCCTATTCATAAGTTGCTCCACTATGTTCACAACTATTAAAGTACTGTCGTGTATTCTTCTCTGACTCGTTTACGGAATTCGGTGATTTGGTCTCCTAGGGCGAAGGTCTCTACGCATGTTTTCGACTCGTCAAGCATTGCGCAAACAGTATATCGCTTCAGGACACATGTCTGCTCTCTGTTCCCATTCATGCGGTTTGTTTCGGCTCGCTATCCTTTCAGTAAGAGCATTTCAAAAGTCCTATGGCATCCCGACGGATACGGTCGCAATGTATTCTCAAGGATTTTTTAACCATGATTGGTCTCGTTTGCAGTTCCCTCAAGTCGCTTTAGTTCAAACGTTCTTGGCCCGCTCGTGGATCCACCTGCATGAGGTGGTCTTATCATTAGGCATTGTTAAATAAATAATAAATTATGGAGTCATACGTGCCGAAACTGCCATCTGGTTATGAGGCACGCCACAGTGTGACAATCTGGACATTTGGACAACCTGGGGCTTTTTAACGTGCACCTACGGCTGACTACACGGGTGTTCTCGCATTTCACCCCCATCTAAAGGCGGCCGCCGTGGTCACGATTCGATACCGCGACCTCGTGCTTCACAGCCAAGCACTATAGCCCCTAAGCAACCACGGCTGGTCACTAAGCATTGTTAAAGTCGCTAACGTTGTCCGATTAAGTTTTTCAAAACAATGCTAAGCATTTCCAGTCTCGCTATCTTAATCGTCTTTTGGAACGTAACCTCGCACACCTTTAAAAAAACGATTGCAATTGTAACTGATGTTTCCATTCTGTGAATAGAACGCAAGTAGGTGTAAACATTGTATTGCCGTTATTAAATTATCCGTTTGCGATGCTTCTGCCAGGCTTTCTGCCTGGCTTTTTTGTGTTTTAGGTTCGATCGTTGACAATTGTTCGAACTTTACGTAAGTTATCTTGTGCCTCTCGGCGGTTCGGAAACACGTCCAATTGCCCAAATTTTAGAAACCTTTATTTAACTTTCCCAAGACACATCGTTCATCTTAGGTTAGTGCCAGGGCACAAAGGTTAAATGAATCTGAGTATTTATCCGCAGCGACGTCCAGTGAAGGTCCTGTGATTCCAGTTTTTCCAAAGTTGTCGTCATCAAAGCATGGTACAAAAACATTTCTTCCTGTCGGTAAACTCTGCCAGGATTTTATTCTCATCTTTTGAATTTCTACTACTTCGTATTCCTTGGAAGAGAAGCTGATGCCCCGATAGATAGCTTGAAGTTCCGCTTACGTGGCTACGGGATAGTTCTGTAATTTCTACAACAAGAGTGAATCTGTACGTTTCTTTTTCACATGACGTCGTTCTTCATTTCAAGGGAAAATATATTCTTTTGAAGCATCTCTGGCTTAAACTTGGCTTTTCAGGAGATTCTGCCATTTGGTGCTTCCGCTATGTACTTCAGTCGCGGGAACTTTTGTGGAGCGATTTTTCATTATGTGACAGAGACGATGAACGAGAAGAATGGAAACCGAGGGCCCAATTTTTATTAGTCCTATCATAAGAAGGCAACAAACAAATACACCAAGGACAGCGCAGGGAAATGACGTGTACATCCGGCGACAAAAGTTTGCCGACCACGGGATCTCTGAAAGCGTTCAATTCCCGAGCAATCGTAAGCAGCAGACAGTAAAACTGTATACTACAACGTTGTTACCATATTGTACTCGTGGTCCGAAATGCAAATACCAGACTGCATTATGAAGTTGCATAGATATTCAGCTATTTCTCAGATCTCGTGCCCCGCAATATTTCGCCGCTGGGTGTACTTAATAATTGAATTAAAGAAATGATAAATTAAAGAAAATGAAATTGGATGAAAAAGCAACTGCCCACAGCTGGGGCACGAACCCGCAGCTTCGCACATTACGTGTAATGCTCTTACAAATTGAGCTACCCCGGCGCTGTTTTCCCGTCGACTTTCTGGTAATTTATGTTTTACTACTAGAATTAAACCTGGGAGTGTTAGCCAGCACTACACCTCACGGCCTTGATGGCTGATCCGGAACGTCTTTATTTCGTCGCAGGCGTCACGTGTACGTGATATTTTTGGGTGAAGGCAACTGGTTAATAGACTCACACATGCTACCTAAAGGCATCAATACTACCGGATTCGAGGCCTCGCTGTCTAAGGAAAGAGAAGAAAGGAAACAGAGGGTCCACTTTTTATTAGTCACAACAAACAAAAATTATGCTGTCCTTGGTGCCTTTGTTTGTCGTCTTCTTTCTATCTTACAGAGAAAAGAAGAATATAACACTCAATTTTCTCCTTTCTCATTTTTGCTGTAGTAATAGTTATTTGGTGGCTATTTTTGAATACGTGTCTGCATTATAGGTCTCTCTCAAGTTCAGAATAGCGAGTTACTTAGTTTGTTTCAACGCATTATTTCGCAATATCTTATTTATATTCCTGACTGCTCTGAAGCTAAGACGTATGGTTGATCATACAGAGTGGGCTGCATTAAAACACTAATGATAGACAAATCAGTTAATTATTATAGATCCAGTGTATTATGCAAGGTCAGCCTGAATTAACTCCGTTGATTTTGACTCTTACATGTTATTTCTCCGGTTGGACGCCCACACAGAAACCTCCCTGCTTGCGTAATTGAGCTATTATTGAAGGTCGTACGGCAGCAAAACACGTAAAGCCAATCCCACATCCCAGATCAGCATAACTTACCTGCCCCTTAAGGCACAGGCTGCATCAAGGGCATCTACCGCAGCCAGTCAGTGAAATCAGCAGAGCCCGCAAATAGAGCGCCATCAGAAAGCTGCCGCGAAACATAACGCGTTACTTATTTGGGCACGTCCTATGCAAGAGTATTTCAAGCAGGAAGCAATCAGCGCAACTAATGTCGGGTCCAATCTGTTCAGTTCACCTTCGCGACCTACGAAACTAGCAGGCGGACTTAGAACAATGCGTACGCATCAAAAACCGCTACACTGGGAGTAGACATGCATGGCTAGACGGAACTACGCCTCCCTTAACGTGTGCGGAAATCTCGGTATACGAGGAACTGCCGTTGTTATCAACCCTGTCTAAATGTAGACGTCGCGTTGGGACACTGAATCTTTGACCTCCAGCTTCAGCAACAAAATTCTTCCCGCTGCGCCGGCTCGTTGCACTACCGGGATTCTTCGCAGCGGGCTCTCTTCGACCCCAACAAACCAGAACGAAACTAAAAGGAACTACACCTTTTGAGTTTGAGGAAATATCGCTACACCTGCTGGTTGTGCTATTGAGCGATGTTTTTAGTAATAGAGCAAATACGTGTGTGGTCGACCTACATGTTATTTTCTGTATAGAACCAGATGCTAGCCGCAGGATTCCATCACTGGTACAGGAATTTTCATAAACCGAAAGACATTTGACTAAAGAAAATTCTCGACTGCGCACCATTTATTATCTCACTTATTAATTGTGCATGAAGCTTCAAGAGTTATGACAGCGTAGTTGCCAATAAATATATCAATTAATCAGCCCTCATGGAGCATTTATAAAATATTCCCGATAAAATATTCTATACATCATTCTCTTGTAATTGTTTGGTTATAACGGCCTTAAAGTTAATCCTCAGTGATGTGAAAAGGCACTAGTGGAGCAAAATGTAAGGAGCGCAATATAAGCGGTGCTAACAAAGAGTGCTTGGGCCACGAAGAAGACTCCGAATAGTTAAACTAATGAACATTTCAAAACGTGCCCAAGAAAACTACTTGCAATGTAACTAGAGTTGTTTATGTTTATGCTAACGTCCACTGGAACAATAATGTTTTTGTGATCGCTATTGACGCACTTGATGGTGGTGTCAAGTCCAGCGCTGGCGTCAGCGTATGTACGGTAAGTAGGGAGGAGAATTTATTGTTCGAAAGCCGAGCTTTCTGAAACTTTGTCCAAACCATTTGGGAATTGGCTTATACGTCGGCATAATCACGAGTACGCTGACTCATGTTCACCTAATACACATTTTACAGGCATGAAATTGAGCGTTAGTGAGTACACTCTAAAGGAATCCACGTTATCTAAGCGTGCGTTTTCAGCTTTTTTACACGCTTAATCTAAGCGTTACATTTCTCCACGCTTACCGATCACGCATGCTAGGAGTGATCAGCAACCTCTCTGCGCACTTAGCAGACGTAATAAGGACCCCTGTTTCTACGCGTATTATGGCGTGACCAGTCTCCACGCTTACAGAGGGTTCTCGAGGGGGCAAGGTGGATGGAGTGACAAGCATGCCCCATCCCCCCTCGCCCTTTCTCTGCATGCGTTGGAAGCAACGAAGAAGCACCGGCCCTAGTCGGCTTGTGTGCTTGGGTCGCTTCTCTGAAGCGAACTTTGCTCAACAAGCTCTTCGCTGTCCTCTCCTTTAACTTCTGCTTCGACAGCGCAGAATGTGACGAATCAAGACGCTATGACAGTGGCAGCATGCTGGCGAAGTAGACGCTGAGTATGCTGCAGAGTGGGGTTGAAGATTAATATGCGGAAGACAAAGATAAATAGCCGGGCAAAGGAACAAGAGTTCAGGATCGCCAGTCAGCCTCTCATGTCTTTGAAGGAGTGCGTTTACCTAGGTCAGTTAATGACAGGGAACCCTGATCTTGAGAAGGAAATTGACACAAGAATAAAATGGGTTGGATCGCATACGGTAGGCATTTCCAACTCCTGACCGGAAGCTTACCATTGTCATTGAAAAGGAAGGTGTACAATCAATGCATTTTACCAGTGCTGACGTATGGGGCAGAAGCTTGGAGACTGACAAAAAAGCTTGAGAACAAGTTAAGGACCGCGCAAAGAGCGATGGAACGAAGATTGCTAGGCATAACGTTAAGAGATAAAGAGAGAGCGGTTTGGGTCAGAGAGCAAACGGGTATAGACGATATTCTAATTGACATCAAAAAGAAAAAATGGAGCTGGGCAGGTCATGTAATGCGCCGGTTAGATAAGCGTTGGACGTTATAGTTACAGAATGAGTACCAAGAGAAGGAAAACGCCACCGAGGACGAGAAAAGCCTAGGTGGCACGATGACATTAGGAAATTCGCGGGCGCTAGTTGGAATCAGTTGGCGCAGGACAGGGGTAATTGGAGATCGCAGGGAGAGGCCTTCGTCCTGCAGGGGACATAATACAGGCGGATTATTATTATTATTATTATTATTAGTAGTAGTAGTAGTAGTAGTAGTAGTAGTAGTAGTAGTAGTAGTAGTAGTAGTCAGAGAGATTGCGCAAGGCGCTCCCGCCTGTGACACTGAAACTAATCGACTAAGATGGGGCTTGGCTAAGCCCTGGCACATTCAACGACCCCAAGGAATGTAAAACGTAAAAAAGCCCCTCAATTCGCTCTCAACCGTGCTTTTCGTCACCACGCGTTCGGAGATAGTAAGCCTTTTGCAGGATAGGGACGTCAGGACAGAATTTCCCGCATTAAAATCATCATGCTGTTGCACTCTTCCTCCGATTGTTGGCGCAAAATACCTAATCAAATTTTTTTTCACTGGCCTCTTTCTCTAACAAAGACGGATAGTCTAGGCAGCGAAAGAAGTATTCTGCATATGTTTCTTCGTAGAACAAATCTCTTATTCCTAATATTCATTTTTAGATTATATGATACAATGAAAAGTTGATCCTTGAAAACAAAACTTACAGAGTTAAAGTGTTTTAAGATCGCTGAAAAAGCGTAAGGTATTATATAAGTTTGAGTTAAATGAGCAGCAATGAACAAATACTTTAATCTTGTTTTCGCCTACGATATTTCTTTGCTTGTTCTTGGCTTTAAGTTCGTTGCAGAAAAATTGGTCATATGCCGCAGGATATGTTACCTATTACATACCATAAAGGCATAGGCACATCACTAGTGCCTTTTCTAGGGATGTGTCATCACTGGTCTCAATGCTTTATTGTCCACAGCTGCAGATGAGGAGCCGTGTTTCCCCCCAGACAATACATGGTCTTACAAGATCGCTTAGACGACCTCATCATTTAACCATCATCTCACCATGAAGACTGCTTAAGTTCCAAAACTCTGTAGAAGAGTCCCTTGTTGTTTCGCATGAGGTCCTTGCTTACGTTTTGAAATTTCCCCCTTCAGCCTTGCACCGTTTCGATTAGTTTATTGTAAACTGTGTAGTGTAGTGTAGTTTATTGTAAAGTGTGTAGTGTAGGGTAGCCAACCGGGCTCAGTCCTGGTTAACCTCCCTACCTTTCTTTTATCATTTTCTCTCTCTCTCTCTCTCGAGGGAAGGGAGGCTTTGTTGCATATGTAAAACTTCCGTCCGCATTTCGGCGACCATTTAAGAAAACTCAGCCTCAGACGGTACTTGTGTTATTCATAGATATCACGTATATTTGGGGAGCAACTGCTGCAGTGCACGTCAAAGGCACTCTTTGCAGTTAAATACCAACCTGCGAGGAAAAGCGACGGTAGTCAGGTAGGCTGTCACTTGCGACAGCTTCCACTGCCAAGTCTGTCAAGTGCTCAAGGGTACCGATGCTCGTTGCTTATTAAGTTGTAGCCGGGGGACCATAGGGCGATGCAACCGATAGTTGGAAAGGCCAGATGAAGCGGCAACGTGTACATCACGCCTCCTTTATCGCAGCACGAACTGCACGCATACCTAATGAATTTCCACAGCAGACGAAACCTGCAACAGATAGAACAATCAATTAGGTTTTCCCTTTCCGCAACAACAGCTACCAATTCAGTCACGACAAGTTCAGCATTCCCGCAGCCCTCAGTGGTCCACTAACTCTTCATCCCTACGAATGTTGGCTTGTTATTATTTTTTCCCCAACTAATTATCATGACATTTCGCAAACCCTGAACTATAGCCTCAAACATACACACATGGTCTTACCGTTCCCTGATGTATCACGGAAAAGCTGCGCCGCAATCTGCAGTGCTTCGTAACACATTCCTGGCACTTAATATTTGTTTCACCGATTAATAATCATGGCCACACCACTAGACACACATATTTTTGTTGCCTTATATTTCGAGCCCGACGTGATGCGTAGAAATGTGTTAAATTTGCTCCTTTCAAAGGGACGACAACGGAACACAATGAAGCTTATGGCACGCATATCTGTACTCTTTTCAGTCAGCCGTAATTTCGTGGCAGTTATAAGGTCGTTAGGCTGAGCCATAACATATAAGCATGCACGGGCACGGCAGCAGCCAACTTGCAGCGTTCGAGGTTTACTGAATTCGCCGCAATCCGCTCATCAATGGGTATCCCATCATATTCCAGTGGATACATGGCCATTTTGCAGTTTTCGGGAACGAAAAAAGCAGATAAATATACCGCTTAAACATGACTTCATTAAATAGATATTGGGCGAATTCAAATTCCTTATGAAGACGCTTTAATTGTACAAGGGGATAAGTGCTTAAAGTGAAAGATCACCTGGTCACCAACTCATCAGGCGGGAAGCACCAAGCTTCTTTAATTTAGTGGTTCCTTCGAAGCGACATGTGCTATAGACGATGCCCTTTTTTGATTCAGTGCATTCGGTTGACATAAAGAGTAAAGTCAAGACCTCCAAAGCTACTTCCTCATTGACTGCAGAATATACCTGGTGTCTTACGTAACCTAAACCGGACTTTTGAAAAAATATGTGGCAGTACTTAGGCGATTCAGACCATGCAACGACATAGTGTTAGCCGTCCTGAGTTAGGGCACTTTTTGAAGTGTGGTTAGTAAACTAATTAGCTACGTGTAGTACGTGAAATTTTTAGGC